>NC_058410.1:81129691-81195010 GCF_002201575.2 Neomonachus schauinslandi | reverse complement strand
AAGGAAGGAAGGAAGGAAGGAAGGAAGGAAGGAAGGAAGGAAGGAAGGAAGGAAGGAAGATACCAAAGGCACTGGAGAGTAAATTGGTACAGTATAACACTGTTAGTAAGTTATTTGGCAGTAAGTTACAGCAATTTAAAAAATGTTCATTGAACCCCCTGAACTCAGTAATTTCACTTCTAGAAATCTATTCAGAGGGGAAAAAACAGTTGGCTACAAAAAAATTTATAAATACGCTCATTGCATTATTATATATTGAGAAACAAAAACATCTATACCCACATCACTTTATTATTCATTCAGCTATCCTCATTAACATGACTTTATTATTCGATTGTCTTCATCAACATAACTTTACTATTCTAAGAAATTCTTGGAAGATAAGAGTTGGAAATATCCTAATTTTTCATTTCTGGGATAGCCTGTAAACACATTTAAAGAAACATCAGACTGGTCAACTTTTAAATAGATAAGACCAAACAACTGTTTTCTCTTCTAGTCTCCAAAATCTTAGCCTCAAACTTTAACTTTGCCTATACTCCAATCAATCCTAAACTATTTTATGATTCTTACCCTGTCTTAGTCAATCCTTCTTATTGAAAGACCCACTTTAAATCAGATCCTCAAAAGCCTTATAAATCACCCAACCTGCTCTCATCCTTCTAAGATGCTAAGATTCTGTCAAGGTAGTGCTCTCCTTTACTGAGGTAAGCAATAAATTCAACTTTGCCTTATCACCAGATTGGGTTGGAAGTGTTTTGGGGGAGCTGGCATTCACCAATATGAAAGCAAAAGATGGAATAATATTTATACTTAGTGTCTAATTAAAGGAAAGTTACTGTAGGGGCAAAAAATTTTTTCCTTTTATCCCTTCTATGGTTCTTTGCCTGGTCTAATAATTAAATTGACATGAGATAGATTAGCAGGAGAAAAACAAACAATATACACAGGAGCCCAATAAAAATACGAAGACTCAATGGGCAACAAGTTAATTGAGGTTTATATAACATCCTGCAAAAGGAAAGGGGTAGAGACTTCGGGATACAAAGAAGGGGGTGGAGGGATGCCATTCACAGCAAGGCAGAGGAGATGTTTAGAGAACAAAGGTTGCCCTGTTATGCAGGTAAGTTTCTTAGACAAAAAGGTATCTCTGAAAATAGCTCTCTTCCTGGTACAGGACTCCTTTCCAAAGTAAATTTAGGCAGTTGAAGGAGAGGTGCAAGCTTTTTCTGAATCTGCTTGGTTTTGATTGCTTTTAGGTCAAAATGATCCTCCTGCTAAAGCGACATATTTTGGGGTGGTAAATTCTGCTCCACTTCATTACTAAATAAAATAGGGTATATTATTTCAAAGAAACAGAGAAATATGGAGTAAGTAGAAAATGCTTAGGTTATAAGTTAAACATAACAAAATTGTATTTATGATTCCAACTATGGGCTCAATGTAAGCATGTTAAGAAAGGAAGGAAGGGAGGAGGGTGAGGGAGAAAGAGGAAGGAAGGAAAGGAGAGAGAGTGAGAAAGAGCAAGAGAACAGCTCAGTGTTTCTCTTTGAGTGTTGAAATATAAATTTTTTCCTCTCATTTTCAAATTTTCTTTAATGAAAAAAATTGTAATAATGAAAATATTTTTTAAAAATATTACAAACTAATTTTTTAAACAATATCAGTTAAACATATAAATAAGATGAAATGATCTTTCCCAGGTTCATATGCAAAGGGCACAATGGCTATTATGGTATGTGAATGGGAGAGATGTAATTTGTGCAATGCTCTCTCTTCAAGCTACTGAAGCACACCAGGTTCCTCAACAATCAAAATTAAAAGATACTGGTTAGGAGACAGACCCTAATTGGTAACTGAGGAAAATGATAGACTAGTTCAAGTTAGGTGTACTTCTTTGAATATAAATAATCACATTACATATTCTAAGATCAAGGTGGTTTCCATAATCCCCATAAATAATGGGGGCTCTCTTATTGTCCTGTAGATGTGACAAGATTAAAATTTTAACGTAAGCACAGCTTCTTTCTTTCTTTTCCCCCCACTGCTTCCACAAAGCTTTCAGGTACTGCCTACTTAATTAAGCTTTGCACTTCCTCCTTTAGAAATGGAAAAGAAAGGCCTGAAAATCACCACTGTTCTCAGGGCACTGCATGTTTCAGGGAGCTCATGGAATGGAGCTCTAGAAGCAGGAAGAAAAGTAATAATCAGAGACTGAAAACATTCTTTTAGGGTAGGGAGTGACAGATTTCTAGGAATTTCAAAGCACTGAAAATAGGAGTGGACAAGGGATTTAATAAGAGTTTCCATGAGCTTAGTAATTGGACCCCTTTAAACATCTGAGAGAGGGGCGCCTGGGTGGCTCAGTCGGTTAAGCATTCAACTCTTGGTTTCCACTCAGGTCATGATCTCAGGGTTGTGAGATTGAGCCCCACATCAGGCTCTGTGCTGGGCATGGAGCCTGCTTGTAATTCTCTCTCCCTCTGTCCAACCACCTCTTTCTCTCCCTCTCTAAAAAAATAAAGAAACTTTGTTAGAAAAAAAAGTCTGAGAGAGACATGAATCAAGGTTGGAACTTCTTTTGGAGCTGTGTTTTAAATGTAACACCACTCCCACACTGAAGCACATGGGCTTCTTATTGCTTCATTATTGTTATAAACATACATTAAATTCTGAATTAGTAAAGCAGTGTTGGTGATTTTTTTTTAGTATGCATACCAAAAAAAGAAAACAGAATTGAAAAGCAACACTGGTTTTTTATCTAGAATTTATACAAAGGAAGCTCTGTACATGGTAGATAAGAGTACAGTGGCTGGAAAGGTATGTTTGATTGTGAGGATGGGCTCCTTTATCTGGATCTACCACAGCTTGGATGAAAAACCTCTCCAAATCACCAAACTCCCTTTACTCTGCTCTCATACTTATCAAACAACATTGTGTGATTTCTTGGTTACTTGGGGCCCAGCAAATGGGTGCTAGATAACAGACACAAGTAATCCAGCTGATGGGAACACTGATCTTTTAAAAATGAATAAAGTGATCTCATAGTATACATGTGCACGTGCGCGCACACACACACACACACAGTGGTCCAATATCTGCTTGACTAGAGTAAACCAGTTAATTTGAGACCTGTGATTACTAAAGTTCCAGAACTCTACAGAAGAGAGACCACCCACATCCTAGCCTGTGATAATTTACCAGAATTCAGTGCTGATCAGTATGGGCCAAGCATTGCTACAGATATATTAAAGCAAAATATAACAAATGAATAAAACTCTGATGCTGTTATGATCATTGAGAAATTATGGAGTATTGTTGGAAAATTCATAGAGGTGGAATGTTAGTCAATAATAATAACAAATCCCATTCACCAGTTAGCAAATAGTGAGATTATTTCTTTGAAGAAATTTTATATGTTGGGGGAGGTAATGCTGATGTCTCCCAACCAAAGCATACTCTTCACACATTGAAAGTTGATCATCTTTTGGTGTAATCAGCCATAAATACTTAAGAAAATAATCACATTAACATTGATCACATTAATCACATTAGTGAAAAAAATAAAATCAGGATTAGTAATAATAATCCAAACAGCCTGTGTCTAAAGAATATTTGATGTTTGTTTATACATTGGTATGTGTATTCTGAATCGTCTTAGCACATGACACATTACAGCATAGACTCAACTGTATAAAGGATCTAACATCAAGCCATATAAATAGGTTTGTTTTTCAAAATACCAAAAGACCTTGTTTTACTATTACAAGCATACCTCTTTTTATTACCCTTCACTTTATTGCAGTTCACAGCTACTGCATTTTTTCAAATTGAAGGTTTGTGGCAACCCCGCATCAAGTAAGTCTGTTGGCAATACTTTTACTACAACATTTGCTCACTTCATGTCTCTGTGTCACATTTCAGCAATTCTCACAGTATTTTAAACTTTGTCATTATTATTATATTTGTTATGGTGATCTGTGATCAGCGATCTTTGATGTTACTATTTTAATTGATGGGAATACACAACTGCAAATAAGACAGCGAACCTAATCGATAAATGTGTATAATCTGACTGCTCTACCAACTGGCTGTTCCCCCATCTCTCTCCCTCTCCTTGGGCCTCCTTATTCCCTGAGACACAACAATATTGAAATTAGGCCAATTAATAACCCTACAGTGGCCTCTAAGTGTTCCAGTGAAAGGAAGAATCTCACCTCTCTCACTTTAAATCAAAAGCTAGAAATGATTAAGCTTAGAGAGGAAGGCATGTCAAAAGCTAAGCCTCTTGTGCTAATTAGCCAAGTAGTAAATGCAAAGGAAAAGTTCTTGAAGGAAATTAAAAATGTCATTCCAGTGAACAAATGAAAGATAAGGAAGCAAAACAGCAATATGACTGCTTATTGACAATGCACCTGGTCACTCAAAAGCTTTGATGGAAAAGTACAGTGAGATTCATGTTGTTTTCATGCCTAACATAACATCCATTCTGCAGCCCATGGATCAAGGAGTCATTTCAACTCTTAAGTCTTATTATTTAAGAAATACATTTTGTGGGACGCCTTGGTGGTTCAGTCGGTTAAGTGTCTGCCTTCGGCTCAAGTCACGATCCAGGGTCCTGGGATCAAGTCCCACATCAGGCTCCTTGCCCAGGGGGAAGACTGCTTCTCCTTCTGCCTGTCACTCCCTGTGCTTGCTCTCCTTCTCTCTCTCTCTCTCTCTGACAAATAAATAAATAAAATCTTAAAAAATAAATAAAGCCTAAATCCAGCAGGAGAAGATAAATAATAAAGATTAGAGCAGAAATCAATGATATAGAAATGAAAACAAAACAAAAGTAGAACAGATCAACAAAACTAGAAGCTATTTCTTTGAAAGAATAAGATCAATAAACCCTTAGCCAGACTTATCAAAAAGAGAAGAGAAAGGACCCAAATAAATAAAATCATGAATGAAAGAAATCACAACCAACACCAAAAAAATACAATTATAAGAGAATATTATGAGCAATTATATGCCAACAAATTAGGCAATCTAGAAGAAATGGATGCATTCCTAGAGACATATAAGCTACCAAAACTGAAACAGGAAGAAGTAGAAAACCTGAATGGACCCATAACCAGCAAAGAAATTGAAGCAGTAATCAAAAATCTCCCAACAAACAAGAATCCAGGGCCAGATGGCCCCCCAGCAGAATCCTACCAAACATTTAAAAAAGAATTAATACCTATTCTTCTGAAACTGTTTCAAAAAATAAAAATGGAAGGAAAACTTCCAACCTCATTCTATGAGGCCAGCATTACCTTGATCCCAAAACCGGACAAAGACCCCCACTAAAAAGGAGAATTACAAACCAATATCCCTGATGAACATGGATACAAAAATTCTCACCAAGATACTAGCTAATAGGATCCAACAGTACATTAAAAGGATGATTCACCATGATCAAGTAGGATATATTCCTGAGCTGCGAGGGTGGTTCAACATCCACAAATCAATCAATGTGATACACCACATTAATAAAAGAAAGAACAAGAACCATATGATTCTCTCAATAGATGCAAAGAAAGCATTTGACAAAATACAGAATCTTTTCTTGATAAAAACACTCCACCATGTAGGGATAGAGGGAACATATCTCAATCTCATAAAAGCCATATATGAAAAACCCACAGCAAATATCCTCAACGGGGAAAAACTGAGAGCTTTTCCCCTAAGGTCAGGAGAATGACAGGGATATCTATTCTCACCACAGTTGTTCAACACAGTATTGAAAGTCCTAGCCTCAGCAATCAGACAACAAAAAGAAATAAAAGGCATCCAAATTGACAAAGAAGTTAAACTTTCACTCTTCATAGACAACGTGATACTCTATGTAGAAAACCCAAAAGACTCCACCCAAAAATTGCTAGAACTGATACAGGAATTCAGCAAAGTCCCAGGATATAAAATCAATCCACAGAAGTCAGTCGCATCTATACACTAACAATGAGGCAGAAGAAAGAGAAATCAAGGAATTGATCCCATTTAAAATTGCATCAAAAACCATAACATACCTAGGAATAAACCTAACCAAAGAGGTAAAGGATCTGTACCCTGAAAATATAGAACACTTATGAAAGAAATTGGGGAAGACACAAAGAAATGGAAAAACATTCTATGCTTATGGATTGGAAGAACAAATATTGTTAAAATGTCTATGCTACCCAAAGCAATCTACATATTCAATGCAATCCTTATCAAAAACCATCAGCATATTCCACATAGGTGGAACAAACAATCCTAAATTTTGTATGGAACAAGAAAAGACCCTGAATAGCCAAAGGAATGTTGAAAAAGAAAACCAAAGCTGGAGGCATCACAATTTCAGACTTCAAGCTGTATTACAAAGCTGCAGTCATTAAGACAGTATGGTACTGGCACAAAAATAGACACATAAATCAGTGGAACAGAATACAGAACCCAGAAATGGACCTTCAACTCTATGGTCAACTAATCTTCATCAGTGCACGAAAGAATATCCAATGGAAAAAAGACAGTCTCTTCAACAAATGGTGTTGGGAAAATTGGACAGCTACATGCAGAAGAATGAAACTGGACCACTTTCTTACACCATACACAACAATAAACTCAAAATGGATGAAAGACCTAAATATGAGACAGGAAGCCATCAAAATCCTAGAGGAGAACACCTCTTTGACCTTGGCTGCAGCAACTCCTTGCTAGACATGTATCCAAAGGAAAGAGAAACAGAAACAAAAATGAACTATGGGGAAGCCATTGAGATAAAAAGCTTTTTCACAGCAAAGGAAACAGTCAACAAAACTATAAGGCAACCTATGGAATGGGAGAAGTTATTTGCAAATGTCCTATCAGATAAAGGTCTAGTATTCAAAATCTATAAAGAACTTATCAAACTCAACACCCAAAAAACAAAAAATCCAGTCAAGAAATGGGCAGAAGACATGAACAGACATTTCTCCAAAGAAGACATCCAAATGGCCAACAGACACATGAAAAAATGCTCCATATCACTCGGCATCAATAAAATACAAATCAAAACCAAAATGAGACACCACCTCCTACTGGTCAGAATAGCTAAAATTAACAACTCATGGGGCACTTGGGTAGCTCAGTGGTTAAGTGTCTGCCTTCAGCTCAAGTCATGATCCCAGGGTTCTGGTATCAAGCCCCGCATTGGGCTCCCTGCTGAGCAGGGAGCCTACTTCTCCCTCTCCCACTACCCCTGCTTGTGTTCCGTCTCTCACTGTGTCTCTCTCTGTCAAATAAATAAATAAAATATTTAAAAAAGACTCAGGAAACAACAGATGTTGGTGAGGATGGGGAGAAAGGGGAACCCTCTTACACTGTTGGTGGGAATGTAAATTGGTGTAGCCACTCTGGAAAACACTATGGAGGTTCCTCAAAAAGTTAAAAATAGAGCTACCCTATGACCCAGGATTGCACTACTAGGTATTTATCCAAAGGATACAAACATAGTGATTCAATGGGGCACATGCACCCCAATGTTTATAGCAGCCATGTCCACAATAGCCAAATTATGGAAAGAGTCCAGATGTCCATCGACAGATGAATGGATAAAGAAGATGTGGTATATATATACAATGGAATATTACCTAGTCATCAAAAAAATGAAATCTTGCCATTTGCAATGACGTGGATGGAACTAGAGGGTATTATGCTAAGTGAAATAAGTCAGTCAGAGAAAGACAAATGCTGTATGATATCACTCATATGTGGAATTTAAGAAACAAGACAGATGAACATAGGGGAAGGGAAAAAAAATAAAATAAGATGGAAATAGAGAGGGAGGCAAACCATAAGAGACACTGAACTGAGGGTTGCTAGAGGAGAGGTGGGTGGAGGGATGGGGTAATTCAGTGATGGGCATTAAGGAGGGCACTTAATGTAATGAGCACTGGGTGTTGTATACAATTGATGAATCAGTAAATTCTACCCCTGAAACTAATAACACAGTATATGTTAACGACACTGAATTTAAAGTAAAGAATTTTTAAAAAAAGAACCATTGTGGTACACAGAAAAAGATCAAAATATCAACAATAACAGGATTTTAGATGAAGTTCCCTCATGGATGACTTTGAGGGGTTCAAAACTTCAGTGGAGGAAGTAACTGTAGATGTGGTGGAAAAAGCAAGAGAGCTAGAATTAAAGATGTGACTGAACTGCTACAATCTCATGATCAAATTCAAATGGATGAGGAGCTGCTTCATAGAAATGAGCAAAGAAAGTGGATTCTTGAGATGGAATCTATTCCTGATGAAGATGCTATGAAGATTACTGAAATGACAACAAAGGATTTAGAATATTACATAAACTTAGCTGATAAAGTAGCTGCAGGTTTTGAGAAGATTGATTCTAATTCTGAAAGAACTTCTACTGTGTATAAAAAGATATCAAACAGCATTGCATGCTAAAGAGCAAGTGTCCATGAAAGGAGAAGTTAATCCATATGGCAAATTTACTGTGCTCTTATTTTAAGAAATTGCCACAGCCAACTCATCATTCAGCAGCCACCACCCTAATCAGTCAGCAGCCATCAACATCAAGGCAAGACCTTCCACAAGCAAACAATTATAAGTAGCTCACTGAGAGCTCAGATGATGGTTAGCATTTTTTAGCAATAAGGTATTTTTAATTAAGGTATGTATATATTTTTTTAGACATAATGCTATTGCACATTTAACAGACTACACAGTATAGTGTAAACAGAACTTCTATATGTTTTGGGAAACCAAAAATTTCATTTGACTTGCTTTATTGCAATGTTCGCTTTACTGTGGTGGTCTGGAACTGAACCCATACTATCTCCAAGTTATGCCTATATGTCATCTCTAATATTCTGGCATGGATATAGGAAAGTTTCCTAAGGGATTCCAGCATTTTTGTGTATTTAAAGCTCATGGGTTGCACACATTAAGTAAGAAGTATGGCTGATTTTTTTTTTAAACAAAGACTGAATTATAATAAATACAGCATAAACATATAAATACAAATATACATACAAGAAGTCAGGCGGGCAGGCTAGTTAGTACTTGAAGTCAGAATAATATTTTATCATGTTTTAGGATTCCTCTGAGTTTGCCTCATGGACACACCACATATTTAAAATAACTTTGTGATTAGGAGTTTAATTTTAGTGATTGAAGGTTAAAATTACATAAAAAGGTTTAGGAATATCTGAAAAATGTAAGACTACCTACTGAGTTGTCTTGGTCATGCTGAGTAGCAGAGGAAACATGATCTAAGTAGCTGCATATTAGATACTACAATCTCATCTTTATAAAGTGGATATTTAGATTCTACTGGTATCTTAATGCTAGAATCTTTGGTTCATCGATATAGACGAAAAACTACTCATTAAATATCTTCTATGTTCAAGATACTATACTGTGATGCATAAAGAGATCTTTAAAAATATTTCATGTCCGGGGTGCCTGGGTGGCTCCGTCATTAAGTGTCTGCCTTCGGCTCAGGTCATGATCCCAGGGTCCTGGGTTCGAGCCCCGCATTGGGCTCCCTGCTCGGCGGGAAGCCTGCTTCTTCCTCTCCAACTCCCCCTGCTTGTGTTCCCTCTCTCGCTGTGTCTCTCTCTGTCAAATAAATAAAATCTTAAAAAAAAAAAATTTCATGTACTTGAGTAATGTACTATTTGATTCCGAATTGCAGCAATTTGATGTCAGTTGAGCATATATTCTTTGTTTTTATTATACTTTCAGAAGAAAAGCTGGATTTCTAAATAAAATGTCTTCATTTTAGCATCCACTGTGTCAATAGTTGAGATTGTGATGATCAAAAAATATTAAAGATAAGTATTCTTGGAATGATTACTCTAAATATGGTAAAACTGACATATGAGAATTTTTTAATTAAAATAGCAGTACATTAAAATTGTTTGAAAAATATAGACACAAATCTTTGGAATATAGCAAAAGAAGTACTAAGAGGGAAACTTATAGCAATACAGGCCTACCTCAAAAAAAAAACAAGAAAAATCTCAAATAATCCAAATTTACACCTAAAGGAACTAGAAAAAGAAGAATAAACAAAGCCCAACGTTAGTAGAAGAAAAGAAATAATAAAGACCAGAGCAAAAATAAATCAAACACAGAGTAAAAAACAATGGAAAAATCAATGAGGAGCACCTGGCTGGCTCAGTCGGTAGAGCATGTGCCTCTTGATCTCAGGGTTGTGAGTTCAAGCCCCAAGTTGGGCATGGAGCCAGTTAAAAAGGTAAAATAAAATAAAATAAAGAACAATGAAATCAAGAGCTGGTTCTTTGAAAAGATATACAAAATTGATAAAACTTTAGTCAGAGTCATCAGGAAGAGGGAACAAACAAATAAAAGCAGAAGTGAAAGAAGAGAAGTAATGACACCACAGAAATACAAAGGATTATAAGAGACTACCATGAAAAAGTATACACTAACAAATTGACAACTTAGAAGAAACTCATAAATTCCTAGAAATATACAATCTTCTGAGACTGAATCAGGAAAAAATAAAAACTCTGAACAGGTCAATTACTAGTAATGAAATTGAATCAGTAACCAAAAAACTCCCAGCAAACCGAAGTCTAAGACCAGATGTAGTCACAGATGAATTCTACCAAATGTTTAAAGAAAAGTTAATGCCTATTCTCCTCAAACTATTCCCCCCCCCCAAAAAAAATCAGAAGAAGAAGGAAAGTTTCTAAATACAATCTACGTGGGGCACCTGAGTGGCTCAGTAGGTTACTCATCTGCCTTTGGTCAGGTCAAGATCTCGGGGTCCTGGGATGGAGCCCCACATGGGGTTCCCCGCTCAGTAGTGAGTCTGCTCCTCTCTCTGCTCCACATTCCCCCAGCTCATGCTCACTCACTCTCTCTCTCTCTCTCACAAAAAATAAATAAATGAAATTTTTAAAAATACATACATACATACATACAATCTATGAGACCAGCATTACCCTGACACCAAAACCAGAAAAAACACTACAAAAAAAGAAAACTATAAGTCAATATCCCTGATGAACATCGATGCAAAAATCTCCAACAAAATATTAACAAACCTCATTCAACAATACATTCATTAAAAGGATCATTCAGGGGTGCCTGAGTGGCTCAGTCAGTTAAGTGTCTGATCTTGGTTTCAGCTCAGGTCATGATCTCAGGGTTGTGAGATCTAGCCCTGCTTGGGACTCTGTACTCAGCCAGGTGTCTGCTTAAGATTCTTTCCCTCTCCCTCTGCCCCTCCACCCCACTCATGCGCAAGCTCTCTTTCTTTCTCTCTCTCAAATAAATAAATCTTCTTTTTTAAAAAAAAGTATCATTCAAAAAAAAGGATCATTCATCACAATTCAGTGAGATTTGTTCAATATTCACAAATCAATCTGATATATCACATCAACAAAATGAAGGATAAAAATGTATGATTATCTCAATAGATGCAGAATAAGCATTTGATAAAATTCAACATCACGAAAGTGAATGTAGAGGGTAAAAAATTTCAACATAATAAAGGGCATATATGACAAACCCATAGCTAACATCATAATCAATGGTGAAAAACTGAGAGCTTTTCATCTAAGATCAGGAACAAGACAAGAATGTCCACTCTCACCACTAATGTTCAACATAGTACTGGAAGTCCTAGCCACAGAAATCAGACAACACAAAGAAATGAAATGCATCCAAATTGGTAAGGAAGAAGTTAAACTGTCACTATTTGCAGATAATATGATACTATATATAGAAAACCCTAAAACTCCACCAAAAAAAAAAAAAACCTAATAAATGAATTCAGTCAAGTTACAAGGTACAAAATTAATATACAGAAATTGATTGTTACTATACACTAATAATGAAGAAAGAAAAATTTCTTTCTTCTCAGAAAGAAATTAAGAAAACAATTCCAGTTACAATGACACAAAAAGAATAAAACAGAGGAAAAAAATTAACCAAGGAGATGAAAGACCTTTACTCTGAAAACTATAAAACACTGATGAAATAAATTAAACACTATGCAATGTATACTGTATAATGTACATAAATGTTGAATCACTATGTTGTACACCTGAAATTCATATAATATTCCACGTCAACTACACTTAAACTTAAAAAAAAATCCCTTTTTCCAATATGCACAAAAATAAATAAGTAAATAGATGTACTACATACATGATAATAATGTTACTGGGCTATTGTCTTAGGTGTTTGGTTTTTTGGGTTTTGTTTTTAGTTTCCTGTTTTGCCTTAGGTGTTTTTAATTTCAGTTTTCAGTCTGTAGCAATAGATTTGGGGAGGACTTTTTTTTTTTAAGATTTTATTTTTTATTTAACAGAGAGAGAGAGCACAAGCAAGGGGAGTAGCAGGCAGAGGGAGAGGGAGAAGCAGTCTCCCCCCTGAGCAGGGAGCCCGATGTAGTGCTCGATCCCAGGACCCTGGGATCCTGACCTGAGCTGAAGGCAGACGCTTAACCAGCTGAGCCACCTAGGCGCTCCTGTAGTAATAGAATTGTAATAATTCGTGCACATTGCCTTTTCTTCTTGTAATTAACAAGCACAACTGTTATCTATTTTCACATTCAAAATTACAACTGTGCCTCTATTTTTTTACAACACTATTAAAATACCATTGACTATATTCCCTATGCTGTACCTTTTATCTGCATAAGTTATTCATTCCATAACTGGGAGCCTGTATCTCCCACTCTACGTCACCATTTTGCTAAGTGGTGGAATTAATTCCTCCACTTGCCTCCCCTCTGACAACCAACAGTTTGTTCTCTGTATTTATGAATTTGTTTCTGCTTTTGTTTTTTGTTTGTATTACTTTTTAGATTCCACATATAAGTGAAATCATATGGTATTTGTTTTTCTCTGTCTGACTTATTTCACCTAGCATTATGACCTCTAGGTCTACTCATGTTATTGAAAATGGCAAGATCTCATTCTTTTCTATGGCTGACTAATATTTTATTGTAAATGCATATACAAGAAGGTGTGATATATATACATTCTTCTATCAACGGACACTTAGGTTGCTTCCATATCTTGGCTATTATAAATAGTGTTGCAATGAACATAGGGGTGCAGATATCTTTTCAAGTTAGCATTTTCATACTCTTTGGGTAAATACCCAGAATGGAATTGCTGGGTCATATAGTATTTCTATTATTGATTTTTTTGAGGAACTTCCATACTGTTTTCCACAGTGGCCATGCCATTTTACATTCCCACCAACCGTGCACAAGTGTTCCCTTTTCTCCACATCCTTGACAACACTTGTTATTTCTTGTCTTTTTGATGATAGCCTTTCTAACAAGGTCAAGGTGATATCTCATTGTGGTTATTTGCATTTTCCTATTGATTAGTGATGTTGAGCATATTTTCATGTGTCTGTTAGCCATCTGTATGTCTTTTTTGGAGAAATGTCTATTCAGCTCCTCTGCCCATTTTTTCATTGGATTCTTTGGGTTGTTTTATTGAGCTGTGTGAGTTCTTTATACGTTCTGGATATTGACCCTTTATCAGTTATATCTTTTTCAAATATCTTTTCCTATTCAACAGGTTGCCTTTTTGTTTTGTTGATGGTTTCCTTCACTGTGCAAAAGCTTTTTAGTTTGATGTAGTCCCATCTTTTAATTTTTGCTTTTGTTGCCCTTGTCTAAGGAGGCAGATCCAATATATATATTAAAAGCCAATGTCCAAGTGCTTATTGCCTATGTTTTCTTCTAGATTTTTAATGGTTTCTGGTCTTACATTTAAGTCTCTAATCTATTTTGAGTTTATTTTTGTATATAGTATAAGAAAGTGATCCAGTTTCATTCTTTTGCATGTAGCTGTCCAGTTTTTTCAGCACCTTTACTGAAGAGACTGTCTTATCACCATTATATATTCTTGCCTCCTTTGTTGTAGATTAAATGACCATATATGTGTGGGCTCATTTCTGGACCCTCTATTCTGTTCCATCGATCTATGTGTCTATTTTTGTGCCAGTACCATATTGTTTTGATTACTACCACTTCATAGTAGATCTTGAAATCTGGAATTGTGATACCTCCAGCTTTGTTTTTCTTCTCAAGATTGTTTTGGCTATTTGGGGTCTTTTGTAGTTCCATACCATATTTTAGGATTATTTTCTCTAGTTCAGTGAAAAATGTGGATATTTTGAGACGGATTATATTAAATCTATAGATTGCTTTGGTACAATGAACATTTTAAAACATTAATTCTTCCAGTCCATGAGTAAGTTATATCTTTCCACTCATTTGTGTCATCTTCAATTTCTTTTACAATGTCTTACAGTTTTCAGAGTACAGGTCTTTCACCTTTTTGATTATTTTTCAGTGTTTTATTCTTTTTGGTGCAGTTGCAAATGGGATTGTTTTCTCAATTTCTATTTCTGATAGTTTATTATTAGTATATAGAAATGCAACCAATTTCTGTATATTAATTTTGTATCCTACAACTTTATTGAATTCACTTATTACTTCTTAGAAGTTTTTTTGGTGGAGCCTTTAGGGTTTTCTGTATAATGTAATATTATCTGCAAATAGTGGCATTTTAACTTCTTCCTTACCAATTTGCATGCATTTCATTTCTTTGTGTTGTCTGATTTCTGTGACTAGAACTTCCAGTACTATGTTGAATATTAGTGGTGAGAGTGGACATCCTTGTCTTGTTCCTGATCTTAGATGAAAAGCTCTCAGTTTTTACCAGTGAGTATGATGTTAGCTACTAGTTTGTTATACATGGCCTTTATTATGTTGAGGTATGTTCCCTTTATATCCACTTTGTTGAGAGTTTTACCATAAATGGATATTGAATTTTATCAAGTGCTTTTTCTGCATCTATCGTGGTGATCAGATGATTTTTATCCTTCTATTTGTTAATGTGGTGATCGCCTTGATTGATTTGCAGATATTGAACCATCCTTGGTTTCCTGAAATAAATTCTACTTGATCATGGTATATGAAGTACATCAATTTAGAAGGAGGTGAGAACTACAGAAGTGTTCCTGGAACTTTTCAGGTGACTATAAACCAATTCAAAATTACTTAAAAAAAAAAAAGATAACATCTATATACAAGATACAAAAATCAAAACAGTAAAAAACAATGAAAAGTAAATCTCCCTTCCATCTTAGTTTTCTTATCAGAAGAAAAGGACTGCTACCAGTTTCTTAGGGCTAAAACAATCTTCTTTTATATGACTTATCTTCTTCAAAACTGTTTATTCCTTCTGTACTTTCATTCAGTTTTCTCCTACCTTAATCCATATACTTATTCTGCATGGTATGGTCATAAAGAGGACTAGAGTCCTTCACAGTCTTACCAAGTAGCCAATTGAACTGTGGGCCAAGATTCTTTTTCTCCCATTGCAGTGTTATTGCAGAAGATTTTACATTATCACAACAATTAAAAAAAACATTCTTAGGAATATGAGTCCACTTATTCCTAGTTCATAAATGATATTCCAGGCAGCTTCTAAATCCAGACACCAAAGGCAGCCTAACCCAAACATATGACTTAAAACAAATAGATCAGAGATATCTGGGTGGCTCAGTCAGTTAAATGTCTGCCTTCAGCCCAGGTCATGATCCCAGGGTCCTGGGACTGAGTCCCACCTGGGGCTCCTTGTTCAGTGGGGAGCCTGCTTCTCCCTCTGTCTGCCACTCCCCCTGCTTGTGCTCTCTCTCTCTCTGACAAATAAATAAAATCTTTTTTTTTAAGATTTTATTTATTTATTTGATAGAGAGAGACACAGTGAGAAAGGGAACACAAGCAGGGGGAGTGGGAGAGGGAGAAGCAAGCTTCCTGCAGAGCAGGGAGCTGGATGCAGGGCTCAATCCCAGGACCCTGGGATCATAACCTGAGCCAAAGGCAGACGCTAAACGACTGAGCCACCCAGGCACCCCATAAATAAAATCTTAAAAAACAACAACAATAAATAGATCAACTATTTAAAATTGTTTTTGAGTAGGCCTATTTAGTCATCACAGTAGGTAATAAGGAAATAGCATCAACTTCCTGGTCCCCTATTCCTTCATGCCTGGCCTCAGGGTAGACTGCTCTCCCATTCCAAATAGTCTCCCTTTTTGGTTAGATATGACTGGCTACTGACATGGTGTTAATGGCTCCCTAGGACCATGGCTTGTCCATAAGTCATCCACAAAACCCTCTCTGGGGAAGGGGCTAGAGAAGCAAGCTAGGGTCTCAGCACTAGTTTATATAATGCTCCCTAGCCTGTTCCTGTCTATCAGAATGGGACTTGTCCTGCACTGCCAAGTTTGTTACGTAAGAGGCAAGGGACTTTGCATAGTGAAAACCCATTCATACAACCAAATACCTAAATACTTTATCTTGCTTAGGATTATAAAGTTCAGTAATATGTAGGAAAAAAAATACTTTCATGGGCATGAGATGCTGAAAAATACAAAATGTTCTCTAATTCACCATAAAATACATTCCAATCCAAAACATTACTAAATTATGACTTTTTCCCCAAGAGGAAATAATCATAAATGTTCTTTAAGTAATTCCTCATTAAAGGCCTGACATCTCCTTCCATCTCCTCAAATGAAACAATTTCATAAGAACCTAAAACTCCAATTTGTCACATTATGGGTGATTGTTAGTATCTATTCTTAATAATATTATACTGTTTGCTTTTCTAATACATTGAAGCCAAGGTTGTAGTACATGCCTGTATTATAGGTTTAATGTAGTCACCATGTAAATTCTATACCTTTAATAAACCAAGCTTTGCAATATTATGTTTTCATAATATTAAGACAAATCTAAATTTTCCATATTTTTTAGGTAAAGATATTAAATGACATAATTCAAGATAGCTATTGACTTTTAGGTAAAGCCATATGAAAGTATCAACATCTGAGCATTTTCAACTTACAAAACCAGAAACTTCATTTGATTCCACCTAATTCCATGGTGGTTTCAAGAATAATGTGCACAAACCAAATATTAATCATCATAACAGAGAAATAGTAAAGGAATCAATGGCCACTACCTAGAATTGTCAACTGCCACTATCTAGAATTGTCATAATTGATACATAAAATAGTTTTCCCACTTCTAAGATTATAGAACTTGTATGGTTTTCATACCTAAAATTTTAAACCCTTAAGGATGGACAAGGCCTGGGTGCCTGGGTGGCTCAGTTGGTTAGGTGACTGCCTTCGGCTCAGGTCATGATCCTGGAGTCCCGGGATCTAGTCCCGCATCGGGCTCCCTGCTCAGCGGGGAGTCTGCTTCTCCCTCTGACCCTCCCCCATCTCATGTGCTCTCTCTCTCTCTCTCATTCTCACTCTCTCAAATAAATAAATAAATAAAATCTTAAAAAAAAAAAAAAGGATGGACAAGGCCTGACAGATGAGGATAAATATACAAAAATAAATATACAAAAAAAAATGGTCATATACAATGACCATATTTTTGTTTCAAGAAAAGACATATTTTTAAAAAAGAAAATGGTAAGATAACACTGTTAAACTTTGGAGGCTCAAGAAAGATGTCTAAAATTAAATTTATTCGGGACGCCTGGGTGGCTCAGTCGGTTAGGCGTCTGCCTTCGGCTCAGGTCATGATCCCAGGGTCCTGGGATCAAGTCCCGCATCGGGCTCCCTGCTCTGTGGGGAGTCTGCTTCTCCCTCTGCCTCTGTCTCTCTCTCTGTCTCTCATGAATAAATAAATAAAATCTTAAAAAAAAATTAAATTTATTCAAAAATATTGAAAAACACTAAGAAGAAAGTAAGTTACCTATAATCCAAAAACTATTTAAAATTCTATAACAAAGAAGACAAAGTCCTCCATATAAACCTTCTAACCCCTTTCCTTTGAAATAGCCTATGCTACACAGATTAGCTATATATACTTATAAATATATTTTTATAAAAATGAAATTGAACTGCAATTTGCTTTTTCTTTTTTAATTAGCCATGGCTGCTTTCCTGATGAGTACAAACAGATCTATTTCACTGCTTTAAATAGCTGTAAAGCACTTCATTAAATAAACACTCTATGATGTTATTTCATCATTTCTTCATCCTTATATTTTTCAGTTCTTATTATGTCTGTGTGATTGGAAAATCACTGTGTCCCCTTTACACTAGGGTGGTGGGCAAAGGCTTGGTAAACTTTGAGGTCATCAAAGCATCTTTTTGAAAAATACAACTTAGAAAATAGCCTACATTTGTTTTAGGCTATGTTCTTGAGGAATAAAAGAATTAGAGAAAGAAAAGCAGTAAGAAATATACATCCACACATTTATAAACAGATGTGTAGATGGAGAAAGAGAAAGTGATTATCTCATGTTTATAGTGAGACAATATTAAGAAAATGAGTGAGGAATCTAGTTATAAAATGAGATTTTTAATCTCATAAGGTGAAGGTGTTTAAAGTCCAAAACTCTGAGTGCAAGCTAACTCTTACTTTTTCTGTGCTTTGAGGATTTAAGTTTGTTGACTTGTTCAAGAGATAAAGCAGTTTAAATTGCAAAGTGAAGTTAATGAAAAATGAAAAATCCCAATCAGCTTTAGTTGGAAGTCAGCACTATAGCACAGCACTTTCAGAAAATTATGTGGCGAGCTATTACTATATTCCTTTTGCTGTTATTAACTGGAGACAAGAACTGAGGGATAAAGAGCAGAAGGAGGGCCACCAGCAGACTCAAAAAACAGGGCAAATACAACAGTGAAGATCTAGATAGAGTTCTTTACCATTTTTATGCATTATTTCATGTTTAAAATTTTGCTTCGAGGCCAATGATTATATTCTACCATTGGGATCACTACCATATGATAATGAAAATAGGGGAGCATGAACTTTGGAGTCTAGATGGATGTGGGCTCAAATCCCAGCTCTACACTTTTCTAGCTGAGTCATCTTGGAAAACTTATTTAAAATTTTGGGTCTCAGTTTCCACTTCTAAAACAAAAATAACATAGATGTTGCTGTTAGTACATGTCAATAAATGTTGGTTAGGATATGTAGTTAATATACCTAGCAAATCATATTGAGAGCACTGCCTTTGCATAAACGAAACACTTAGATACATCATTCCAAACATTGGTTCTCAAAATATGGTTGTCAGAACAGCACATTCCCATCACCTCTGAGCTTATTAGAAATGCAAAATCATGGACCCCAGTCAGACATACTGAATTAGATGGTCTGAGATGGAGCTCAGGAAACTGTTTTACAACCTCTCCAATTGAATCTTGTGCATGTTAAAGTTTGAGAATCACTGCCTCAGAATTCAGCTTGACGTGACTTTCATGTGGTAATTTCTGTTAATGAACATTAAAGGATCCAGCAGTCATCTACATGGCTGACTTATCCATTAGCCACAGGAAGCACAGTGCCTGTGGCCTATGATACTTTTAAAGGCTTATAAATTTTTTTTTAATGTTATTTCTTTTTAAAATCAGAAGAAAGGGGCACCTGGGTGGCTCAGTCGTTAAGCGTCTGCCTTCGGCTCAGGTCATGATCTCAGGGTCCTGGGATGGAGCCGCGCATCGGGCTCCCTGCTCAGCGGGAAGCCTGCTTCTCCCTCTCCCACTCCCCCTGCTTGTGTTCCCTCTCTTGCTGTGTCTATCGAATAAATAAATAAAAATCTTTAAAAAAAAATAAAATCAGAAGAAAAAATAACAATGATAATTAATATATAATAATGAATCCAGCCTGGATTGTCTCTTTAGACCAAAGCAGTTTAAAAAAAACAAAACTTTTAAAATTTTTATCAAAAATATAGTTTCATATATAGCACTATAAATCTGACTTTAAAAATCTTTAATGTATTTCTTGGGACACCGGGTGGCTCAGTTAGTAAAACGTCTGCCTTCAGCTCAGGTCAGGATCCCAGCGTCCTGGGATCAAGTCCCGCATCAGGCTCCTTGCTCAGCGGGGAGCCCGCTTCTCCCTCTGCCTGCTGTTCCCCCAGCTTGTGTATGCTCTCTCTCTCTCTCCCTCTCTCTGACAAATAAATAAAACCTTAAAAAAAAATCTTTAATGTATTTCTTGTGGAAGAAGGGACCCAAGAAAGCAAAAGTGCCTAGGATCCAGGAAAGTAATAATTCAACCTGTCACCTGAAAGCTTCACTGTTCATTTATTAATGTTGATACTGAAGATACCTGCTAGGAACTATTACAAGAAATCTTTGTTATTCTGAGAATATATTCACTGACAATTTTAAAAATATTAGTTTGAGCTTCACTTAATCAAAAGTTTAAAAATTTAAACTTTAAAATTTTAGCTAATAAACTAACTGTTGAAGTTCTAGGAAAAAATCTGCCACATGGAATAGGGACAGAAAGCATGGACTAAAAGAAGAACTGGAAACAATAAAGGAGCTTCATATGAAGCATGGTAGGATTAAACAAGAGCAAAAATAAGTTGAAAGTGAAGTAGAATATTATAATGTAGAAATTATGTTAAAACAGAAACTTAAAACATACTTATAACAGAAATGTATATACGTTACTCTCATATGACTCACTGTTCATTTTATCTGACACAAATACACTTAGCTCTTCAAAAACCATCAACCAGACAGAATTTGCAGAGCCTGCTCTTGTCTTCTGAAATTTGTATTTAGTCATGGACTATGTACTGTGCTTTTTAGTGCTTAAAAGAACAAGATTGAGTATTGTGTTTTCAAAGAAATATATGTATTTAAACTGGGCTACTGTTTTATTAATAATTATTAAGCTCTACCAGCATAAAATATGAATCAATTTATTCAAGTACAGTTGACCCTTGAACAAGGCAGGGAGGGGCTAGGGGCATCCATGCCCCCATGCAATGGAAAATCTGCATATAACTTTTGATTCCCCCAAAACTTAACTACTAACAGCCTACTGTTGCCTGAAGCCTTGCTGATAACATAGTAACTTAACACATATTTTGTATGTTATATGTATTATATACTGTATTCTTAAAATAAAATAAGTTAGACAAAAGGAAATGTAATTTAAAAATCATGAAAAATCATATGAAAGAGAAAATACACTTATAGTACTGTAACTGTATTGAAAAAATTCCACATTATTATAAGTGGATCCATGCAATTCAAACTCAAGTTGGTCAAGGATCAACCAGTTTTATATGCAACATTTTAAATCTGACTAAAATAGAGGAAACCGCCAGCCCTGATACAAAAGAAGAATTTGTAGCCATATACAGAGAGAAAGCTTTGCTATTATGTATCCATTACAAGTCCTCCTTCTGTCAGTTCCTGGGCTCCTTAAAAGTTGTTTCAATATTGTAATCTTCAAAGCCAGGCCCTAGGTTCACATCTGGATTGCTGATCCTTTTTAGGGTATTTATCATAGATTTCTACCACAATGTTATTTAGGGCAAAGACGTTTTCTGGACTTCTGAGAAGATTGAATTAGATGGTGTCTAAGGAATCCAGGTTCTAGAATTCCATGATTCTGAATTTTCCTTAGCAAAGATTATTTTAAATATGTTGTTTTCATTTGCTCATTCATTCAGGAGATATGTATTAACCTATTGGTGCAAGACTCGATTTAGACAAAAAGTGCATTGAGGATGGAGGATAAAACATGTTCAAAGGCTCTAAAGTAGAAAAGAAGATGAAGCATTTGTGCAACCGAAAGAAATACAAAATGGTTGGAGCTTAACTGAGAGGGTGAAAATGCTATTAAGATGAGGCTCATGAAGTAGTTAGGGAGGGCCCAGTAGATCAAGTAAGGATTTAGGATTTTATCCTAAGAGCAACAGGAAACCTTTGTTTGAATGGTTTAAACAGGAAGGTGCTTTGATGTGATTTTTTTTTTTTTTTAAAGGATCATTGTAGCTTTTGTGTGAGAAATGGATTAGAGGATGGGTACAGAACATGGAATGGCCTGTTTGAAGCTGTTATTACAGTAGTATGGCTGAGAGGTGATTGTGGCTAAGACTAGGGTGGGCTCATTGGAATTGGAAAAAATGTGAATAGATTCAAGACCTATTCAAGGACGTAGATTTAATTTAAAAAGCAAGTCAAGAGTGATTCCTAGGTTTCTAGATTGTGAAACTGGTGGATGGCAACACTTTGTACTGAGCAAGAACCCCAGCAGAGGAATAGCTATGGGGGGGGTCTCATGCTCTTGTATCCTTCCAAAAGATCCTGTAGTTGTCTTAATTCTGTTTTCCTCTGAATTCTGTTTGCACAGGATGATTGTGTAGACTTGCTGATGTTGGTCCTTTGGTCATCGCCATTGACCATTGTGATTGGAGATGGGATGTTTGCATTACTGAGTTTGGAAGAGTAGGTCCAGGGTTTAAACTTGGTAGTGGGTGACCAGACTAAGTGAGTAAAAAGACATTGGAGAAGATAGGGCATTAGAATTAGAATTGTAGGTGGCAGGACCCTGCTTTGTTTTGTTTTTCCTTTTTTCTAAATTTTCTTTAATGGAATAATTACAAAAAATAAAGTAGCTTATTATATCCATTGTAATTACCCATGCATTCAAGCTTAAAACAGTCTAACTTTTCTCCACTTTATCTTTTTATCTTTTATGCCAGAATTAAATTGTTTTTTTAATATGACAAGTTAGCTTACATCTCAATAAAATTTGCTAAATTTAAGCAATAAAGACATGCTAGACTTTTAATAAAAATTGACAATGTAACTCAGAGAATTGATTTTGTAATTAGTCGTATTTCTAATATTCTAAAGCATTCTCAGCAACATCCCTGGGTGTCATTCAAAATGTATGTATAAAGAAGGGCTACTAATTGAGTGTTTGTAAGTATACTAAATATATATTTATATGTATAGTAAATATATCTACATTTCAGGGACATGTTCTCAATCTGAAGTTTTCTAGGCCTGAATACCTAAATAAAGAGATACATGATATCTATCAATTCTTAATTGATAAGGTTCATATATATGGAAGAGGTGATTCCTGAAAATATCTTTAATCTTATACTTGAATATGGGCACTGATCATTTCACATGTAATTGCAGACTCATAGACTAAATTAAACTGAACGGAAAGGAATGTAGAGATTGTTTAATCTAGTGGTTTTCATAATGTGGTCCCCTAATCAGCAGCATCTTGCATCACATGGGAACTTATTAAAAATGCAAATTTTCAGACACACTCCAGACCCACTGAATCAGAAACTCGAGGGGTGGGGTAGAGCAATCTGTTTTAACAATCCTTTCCAAGTGATTTTGATGCCACACTTTTAAAGTTGGAATTATGTGTTCCCATAGAAATTAACTGAAATTCACACACACAAAAAATATAACAATGGACTTTGTCTTAAAGATCCTAAATCAGATTGGTTAAAAGACATCTTTTATAAAACTCCACCTTGTTTCCCATTCCATATGTACATTAGTTTTCTACGGCTGCTGTAATAAAGTAGCACTAACTTAGCAACTTAATAAAAATGTATTATCTTACAGTTCTACAAGGTCAGAGGTCCAACATGTCTCCATAAGCTAAAGTCAAGGTGCTCACTTTGCTTTCTGGAAGCTCTAAGGGAGAATCAGTTTCCTTGCCTTTTTCGGAAGCTGGCTTCCAGAGGCCACCCACAGTTCTTGACTTCTGGCACCTTTTCCCATTTTCAAAGCCACTATGCATGTATTTTTAAATCAGAGATTATCTTTTAAACTGCATTTTGGAGTCTGTACAAATAAGTCCAGTCACCCACATCTGCCTATTATCTACACGCCTCAGTATTATACTGTCACTGGCACAGACTCTATGTCATAGAGCATCACAACTAGATCATTCAATATACTCAAACAACAAAAATAACAGAGTATAATAAATTATATTCATTATATTACTTTTACTAACTCAGGAAAGATTACTCATTTTAAGATACGATTTTAAAGAAGTTTTAAAGGAAAAGATTTTCTGCTTATGCCTTGGCTAACAGGACAATTAAACTAATTAGAACAGTTCATTCCTCAAGATTGCACAGAATCAGTTTTTCTGCATCGTCTTAACAGCTGTTGAATTTTCACTGACACATAGCAGAGATTTTCGTTTTTTAAAGAGGGATAGTGAGGGATTTAAGAAAAATGTTCGCTTAGAGGACTACACACTTAAAGGAATTGAGTTTTGGTGGTGGAACTATGCATAACTTCTTTCCTTTTCTGTATTCCGGCTTTTCATTAAAGAATGTCCTATTTTTTTATAATTTAAAAAAGCCAAAGTAAAGGGAAAAGCAAACGTGATATAATAACCTGCCATTCATTATAAGGCCTGATTTGTAAGGCAGGGAATGGTTTTTAAAGTCTTAGGCACATATGACAGCATTTTTTTTTTACATTGTCATCCAAAATGTACTGTAGAATCTTCCTTGATAAATTATTTTGAAAACTTTTTAAAAAATGAATGAGGACCACAAATCATTTTCTAAACATGTGATTACACTACTTCACTGTAGCTTCCCTCATCAGTTGGCTATGGTTTAAGTTCTAAGGCCTGGTCAAAGAAAGGAACTTTTAACATTTTTTAGGCAATTGTGGAGCCGCAGAAACCAAACTCATCACCGGCCTGGCTTAGAAGCGCTCACACACCAAGTCTGCCATGGGGCCCTCGGCGGTCGAGATTTTGGGCGAAACGTGTCCAGGCCGAGTCCGCGCGGCGCCGGGCCAGCCCTACCGAGAGCCACGGCGGCGGGAGCCCCAAGTCGGTGTCCGGTGCGGCGCTGCAGACAGCTCTGCCTGCGAGCGGAGCCCGGGCTCCTGAGGGGGAGCGGCGCTGGGGGCGGCGGCGTCGGGGTGGGGGCGGGAGCCGGGCGGCAGCTCCAGCGCCCGTGGGGGAGGAGCGGCAGCGGCGGCGGCGGCTGGAGCTGCTGTGGCGACGGACGCGAGGCGGTGGCAGAGGAGACCCACCCCTGTCCACATGGACAGTCGCAGAGGCCTCCGCTGATGCATACACGCCTGGGCGGGGTGGGCGGACGGCCGTAGCGGCGGCGGCGGTGGCTGCAGAGGGAGCGAAGGGCCTGGGGGCGCCTGACGGTCGCGAAGACCTCGCCGCCCCGGCGCGGCGGCTGCGGCCATTTTACGGCCCGGGACGAAGGGAGGTGTGTTTGTGTGCTCGCCTTCAGCCTTTTTTCCTGGGGCCCGCGGCTGGGGACAGCGTCTCAGGCGGCCTGGGTAGGCGGTGGATGGGGAGTCGTGGGCCGAGAGGAACCGGGCCCGGGAAGCGCCGTCGCCGTCGTCGCCGCTCGCGTTCCCCCGGAGGGGCCTGAGGAGAAGCCCAGGCCGCGGGCCTCGCCACCCGCCAGCCCGCGGATAGGCCCGGGAGCGCCTGGCCTGCTTTTGTGTAGGCCCATTGGACGTGGGAGCGCCGCCCCCCTGACGGCCGAGTTCTAGGCCCGCAACCCTGCGGCGGCTACCCTCCTGCGGCGCGGCCCCTCATCCCGGCGAGCGCGGCGGTGGTGTGGGCCATGGATTAAGAAGGAGGCGGCGTGGGAGGAGGAAGATGGCGGCTGGCAAGAGCGGCGGCAGCGCTGGGGAGATTACTTTTCTGGAAGGTACATCTATTTCTGCCCTTGCAGGGGGTGGGGTGGGGAAAAATCAGGAAAGTGTGCCCCCCCCGGTCTCCGGATATTCAGTTATTCGCATTGGGTGGGTTTGGGGGGGTGGGGGTGGCAGAGGCACTGGGGGGCGGGGGCTGCTGGGGCGATGGCGGGGAGGGAATGTGTTGCGAGCGCGCTGGGTTCGAGTCCGCCGGTGCGGGGGGCTTGGCCTGGGCAGACGTAGCCGAGAGGGCGCGGGTGGATCCAGATGCGAGCTGGAGTTGGTGGGTGTCCTTTGAGAGTGCACGGGTTAAGTCTTAGACATTTAAAAATATTTTGGTGGTGGCCTAAGGATGAGAGCAGATTGCATTCAGATTCTGTTTGGTGTTCATGGAAAGTTTCAGATTGCTAAAGTCGGGTGAAATTGGGGGGCAGTCTAGGGAGGGGAGAAGTAGTTTCTCTTGGGTATGTTTTATATACGCCCTCTGCTCTTTCTGTTTCGCAGGGCTTCAGGCTTCCTTTTGCCACCAGTTTTCAGATTAGGTCTGGCCATGTCAGATGGTCTTACGAAATGTGTTTTGCTAAAGATATTTTATAAAATAATTTATCTGAAAGTAGAGAAGGAGATTCACAATGTCAATTTGGGGACGATCACCAAAGCTAGTAGACAAAGTTTGGGTGGTTCCATTTTTATTCACTTGTGAGGGAAAGTTAAACATTTGCTGTAGGTGGACTAAGTAAGTCGTAAGAAAAGCTGTATGTTATTGTAGGGAATGGTGGTAATGGGTAACAGTGTTGGTTCTTTGCCCATATAAATAAGGACCCCCCAAATACGGGTAAATTCGTTGTGGTTGTGGACCAGGAACTTGACTGTTCACATTGCTTAATTTGACTATGGGTTCAGTGTTTACACCGAATTAAATATAAATCGAGTTTATAAATATGTTTAGAAAAATGAGTGTACTGTGCAGTGATTGTTAAAAAGGATTAGCCACTCTGGATAATTTCACAAAGATGATTTTCATATACAGTATAAGCAATACTTTTTAAAAATAATTAATTAGAAACATTTCTGGATTAAGAAAGTGTATCTTAACTGTGGTACAGGTATTCCATAAGAGGGTGTAGAGGGATAGGTATTGCCTTGCTTACGGTTTTATTAACAGCACCTGGAGCAGTGCCTGGACCACAGTAGGGCCTCAGTATTACTCTAATGAACGAATTGGGCCTAACAGAGGTGGATAGGGAAATAAAGCTCAATTTTCTTAATTCTTCCTTGAGTATAGATAGCAAAGCAAAAAAAAAGAAAAAAAAAATCTTAAAGGTGATGAGAGATTTATATGAGATTCCTAGTAAGAAGATGTGGAAAGTTTCTAAGTTTTTCTGGGTTCATTTCATATTACCCCCATTCTACTTCCATTCTTGTTTGGCCAGAATAGATAACCTATCAGAGACTGAGAGTGGTGCAGCTTGTGTTACAGGTGGTGCTGTGCTGTTATTTTTTATTTTGATATTGGAACCTCCAAAGATGGCTTGCTGATGCTTACTTAGTACATTCAGTATGCAGATGATTGTATTTTTGTACTGCAGTAAGTTTTGGACTTCTAAGGCTTCTGATTTAGTTTAAATTCTGACTAGATGAACATAGGGAGGATGGAAAGAGCATAAATAAAGCCAACAAATACAGGGCTGATTGTGAATTTCAAACTGTTGTTTTTAGTTGAAACTAACCTAAGGGTCTAGGAATGTACAGTTACAATAAATTTGAGTTTCACCATGTCTCCTTTAGCATTCTCATAAAGAAACAAATGGTAACTTGTTAGAATATGAGCATAAGGGAAAGTAAGGATTTCAGTTTCTCGTATCTGATTTTTATATATTATATGGAATCTTTCTAAATAAATTGATGCTAGTATTTTTTGTGTTTAATTCTTTTCTTTACACTTTTAATAATAAAATAAAATACCCCACTGTAAGTTGCCATACGTTTTATACTACCATATTTATGTGTTTTCAAAATATTTCCCCATAGGGCTTAGGATTTAATTTTTAAACATCAATAGAGTATACTTTCCTTACTCTCTCGTAGACTTATTGAAAAACTGAAGTAGGTTTTCATTTACTCATCAGGTATTTATAGCCACCTATTCTGTGCTAGGCACTGTACAAACACATGGTATTCCCTTATACTGTTTTATTTTTCATAATAGCATTTATCATTTGATAAATTTGTTTTTCAGTCCTACTAAAATATAAACTCCATGAAAACAATGACTTTGTCTTTTCACCATCATATTTCTTGCACTGGAAACAATTTGTTGTTAATGAAATAAACAAGATGATAGCTGTATGATAAAGACTGGAAGAAATACACAGAGCAATAAAGGAGTGGAAAAGCCATTTTACATGGTATTAAAATCAGGAAAGGCCCTCCTGAGGAGGTGATACCTTAGTTAAGGTAAAACCTTAACTATGAGATACTTCAGAGTACGGCAGAGAGGATGATGCTTGTAAAGTCCGAGATGATACATGGTTCCATTTGTGAAACAAAAAGGAGGTCATTATGGCTGAAATGTAGCAAGCAAAGGAGAGAGTGATAAGAAAGAGAGGCAGCAGACCTATTATGCAAGGTGATGAATTTTTATTTTATTCTAAGAAGTGGGAAGTCATTGAAGAGTTTGGGGCCAAGGGGTGTCATATGTTTTATCTTTTTAAAAATCACTTTGTTCTGTGTACAGTGAATCAGAGAAGAGGAATAGTAAAAGCAGGGACATGAATTAGAATATTGGAGTACTCTAAAATAGAGGGGTTAAAATAGATAGATAAAAAGTACCAGGAGGTAAAAACTTCCGTCATAAAATAATCTTGGAGGTGAAAAGTACAGCATAGTCAGTAGTCAATATAGTCTGTAATACTGTAATAATGTTATATGGTAACAGATGGTGACTACACTTATAGTAGTGAACATTGAGTGGTGTACAGAATTGTTAAATCAGTGTGTTGTACACCTGAAACTAATATAATATTGTATGTTAACTGTACTTCAGTAAAACCATCAGAGGGGCTTGGATTAGATTGGTAGCAGTGGAGATTGGGGAAGAGTGGATAGACTGAAGGTATGTTTGGATGTAGAGCTTACAGGACTTCTTGATGGATTGTATTTTGAGGATCAGAGTATGAGAGTAATCATAGATGGCTCCTAGAGTTTTGGTTGGAGGTGTTGGGGGGTAATTCCATTTACTGAAATGGAGTAGACTGGTAGAGGAATGAGAAGTTTATAGCTCTGCTTTGGTCAAATTAAGTTTGAGATGCCTGTTTGTCATCCATGTTCTAAATTGTGTTTTATTATAACTAAGTAAAATGTTAATTCTATTTCCTTTTCTGACTTCATTAGGGAAAAGCAGACCTACTGGCTACTATTGTACTTAATTTTTTTAGTGTAGTATCTCACTGAAATTATATGAATTTAATTACGCCACAACTTACATTGGACTTTCTTTTCTCTGTTTCTTTCTCTTCTGTACATGTAAGGTTGTCTTATACCCCTTTTCTACATGTGATAATATCTTGGCAGGTTTTTCTTTTCTTTTCCTTCATTCATTCAACAGGTATTTATTGAGCAACTGCAGTGTTGTAGGTAGTGTGAGAGGCACAGTGATGAAGGGGGAAAAGAAACAGTTTCTCCATGGGTGATGAGAGTCAGTGATCAAATAATCACACTTGTAAATGTAAAATTACAACTCTCGGGCACAACAAAAGGAATTATTTATAATAACAAGAATTTGATCTAATTAGGACACCTTGAAAGGTGAGTAGGAGAAGGAAAGGTGGAAAGGCAGAGTTTTCCAGGCAGAGGGAATAAAATAGAGAGAGTATGACATGTTTAAGGAACTAAAAGGAGGACAGTGTGATGCTGGTTAAGAGAATGGTATGAGATGAAACTGGAGGTAGCGTTATCAGATTTGTTCCCCCAAAAGGTCATTGGCTACCACATGGAAAAGGATGCTTTGGAGAAGAGCAAAAATTATCAGCAAGATCAGTTAGGGCAAAGGTGATAGTAACTGGCTTGTTCTTGTAACTTTTTTTTTTTTCATAATTCCCCCCCTTTTTTCTCCTCTGTGGAACCTCTAACAAATCTACTTCCTCTCTCATTTGTTCCTTCTTTTTTATACTGCATTTATATCTAACTTTCTTTCCCTTTGCCTTTTTTTTTTTTTCCTACCAACTAATTGCCTCACCAGTATTTTCTTCCATTTTTTTTTTGGTCTTCCCTTTTGTATGTATGTGTATATGTATACATACATGTGTATACGTATGTAACTACTTTGTTTTCTTTTTCATTTTGGGTCCAGCTCCCTTTTGGACTTTGTCCACTAGCTTGAAAAGCCTGATGCTGAACTATGGCACTGTTGCCCTCTATACCAGCAAAATCTATCAAGTATCCAAATGAAAAGTGTTTTCTATTTCCCCTTAGCCATACTTTTATTATACATATAACTATAATAACCCAGTTTGTTAGTTTTACTGGGGATTGTAAATACTTCATAGGATTTCTTGAACTAAAGCACAATTTCTTCTAATGATTGGCATTCCATGAATATGAGCAAGGTCTTTAAGTTTCCACCTGCTAAGTGGAACACACCACAAAGTTCTCCATTTATCCCTGCTCCTTCTTTTGATAGCACTACTTTTAGAAACTGCATCACACTATCATTCCTTATTTACTCCTTACTTAAGTATGTTTATTTCCTGGTTTCATCCCAGTTGAATTGATTTCATGTACTCATATGGAACAGTAGAGTAGAACATCACTTAGAATGGCATTTTCATTAGAAATGCAATGAGAGCATGAACTCAGAAGCCAGAATGCCGGTATTCAACATTTAGCTCTGCCACTTACTAGTTGTGTGATCTTGGATAGATTTCTTAACCTCTTTGTGTTTTCATTATCTGTGAACCAAGGATAGTAATTGTAATTACCGCATAAAGTTGCCATAAACATTAAATGTATTAATATATGTTTAATTCTTAGAACAATTCCAGGCATATAGTCCCAAGCACTGTGTGTTAGTTGGTAATATATTGATTTTCTTAGTAGGCAGAGAAGAGAAAAAGAACTTCCTTTTCTTGCTTTCCTTCTCTTTCATATTGGCTTCACTTTCATTTGAATTCATTTTATTGTTTTTCTTTCACTTAACGACCTTCTTTTTCTAGGTATTAGCTGATTGTTGTGGGGTTTTTTAGATTTTTTTACATTTTATTATCTTTTAAGTAATCTCTACACCCAATGTGAGGCTTGAACTCACAGTCCGGAGATCAAGAATTGTGTGCTCTACGATTAAGCCGGCTATTTGATTATTCTTGATAGTATGGTTGACTGGTGTAGTCAGAGAGGCAAGAGGGAATAAAATTATATAGTCCACATATCTACACTTCCATAAATTGATTGTTTCTGTTGGCATTACTAAACTATGTTGCGTATTTGAGGAAATCAAGAGTTGTAGAGGGGTTATGTGACCTAGAAGAAGTCGGTGGGAAAATCAGAAATAGAGCTTGGGATCTGACATATAGCCTTAACTTCCTTCAGCATTTCCTTCCTTCTTTCCTCTTTCCCTCCCTTCTTTAACCCTTTTCTTCACCAATTCTTCCTTTTACCTACTTTCCTTTTGAGAGAGGGGCTGGACAGGAGAAGGAAAAATAATAGGGAATTAGGGGGAATTACCAGTTATTGATGAAGCAGCACTTTAAGATGGCAAAAGCAGAAGTCACAGATCTCTTAAGGCCCAGCTTCAGAAATTACCCAGTCACTTTTGCCATATCTGTTGGCAGAAAGGTCACAGAATCAACCCAAATTCAAGGGAGGGGAAGTGGACCACCATTCAGTGGGAACGCAAATAATTTGTAGTCCTCTTTAATCTACACAGCCACCTTTCCTCTCCCATTTACCTGGTATTTTTTTTCTTTTAAGATTTTATTTTATTTATTTGTCAGAGAGAGAGAGAGGAGAGCACAAGCAGGGGGAGTGGCAGAGGGGGAAGCAGGCTCCCTGCTGAGCAAGGAGCCCGATGCGGGACTCGATCCCAGGACCCTGGAATCATGACCTTTGCCTAAGAAGGCAGGCGCTCAACCAACTGAGCCACCCAGGAGTCCCTGGTATTTTTTTTTTTTTAATTCTTTCAACAAAGTCGTAGTATTTCCTAAACTTGAAAAATGACGGTTCTTAGAAGATCCAAAAGTTTCTGATATCTGGGCAATTTGGTAAGCTACAGAAAGAACAATGTTGGCCACACAATTTGTAATTTGTTTCACAGATAAAAATAGCAACATAAGCAGCCATTGGTTTGACACTTCTTTGATAAGGGACTGATTGAAGAATTTCTGAATCCAGGTAAGCATAAGTAAGAAGAAAAGAGGAAGAATGTGAGAAACTCTTCTTTCCTTTTTTCTTTCATTCAGTGCTGTCTGGGTTATGGGAGTTGTTACTGTAATCTTTCTCTTTTTCATTACCTAAACTCTTAGGAAACATGGTCACACTATAATATTAAAAATTAAACTATCTCAATACAAAGCACAACAGTTAATATACAAAGTCAAAGACACACTATTAATGGTCACAATTACAACCCACCTAAGTTGTATATATTGCTTAGAATAATGCAGCATGGATGGTGATCTGTTATTGTGAACTGCAAATTACGGTCACCAACATCAGCTTAAAAAACAAAGGCAGCAAGTACGGAAGGTAGGTAAGCTATGCAGTATTGATTTGACACTAAGAATGGTGTTGCTTCAGCCTCTACTTTTTGGTTTATCTTAGGTTTTGTACTTTACAGAATTTTCTGCATCCAACACCCAAAATTAGGACCTCTTGTCTCCTGAGGATAGACGTTCAGTGCTAAAATTGGGACAATCCTAGGCAAATGGGGACATTTAGACACTTTGCCTAAGTCCAAGTTAACAATTGCCTTGAAGCCATCTGAAGTTACAGGCTTGATTAGTAATACAATAAACCATATTCTGCTCTTGCCTTTGGAGGGTGTTTTTGTTTTTTGTTTTTTTGCTATTTCAAATACATGTCATGCTTGGTTTTTAATATGGTTGGGTTCCTCCCCCCCCCCAACATTAACTACATTATAATCTTTGAAATAGAGCAGGGAGAAAACAGTATTTGTGTCCAGTAAATAGTAAATTCACTTTTTCATTTTTTGCAAAGATTGAAGCCATTTTTCAGGACATAAAGAGCTAGAAATTCCTTGAGACTTTTTGTAGACTATGAAGTAACCTTGTTGTCCTTCCTCACTCAAAAATCTGCAAACTTCCTACCCCACAACTTCCTATGTATGAATCTGCCACTAAATCTTGAAAACATGGTGAAGATACTACCTTGACTCTGCCTCCATGGAAATAGTATCTTCTCTGCCTCAATAACTCCTATGGCCATTGTTTGGATGAAGTGGGATTCCAAATGTTTTGGCATTTAATCCTTTCTTCACCCTAGGTTGGTCTCCATTCTCTATTATCATCATAGGACATTTATCAAAGAATGATTTAGTTTTGTCATAATAGCAGTTACGTCTGAGAATATCAGCATTTCCTTCACAGTTTGAGTACCAACTCCTGAGTCTCCTTTGTCTTCACCGTTTATAAACTTTATCTGTTTCTAAAATTTACCTTCTAATTTATTACTGTGAAACTTGTTTCCTTGTGGAATTCTGCATTTCATGTTCAGAATTAAAAATGTCATTGGTCCACCTCCCTGGATACTGCCACCTTCTCTTACTCTGATGATCTCGCCTTTCTTTGGAGCAGAAGAAACAATCTGACGATCATTTCTGAGTTGTGCGTTTCCTGGTTTTGGAATTTTGTGTACATCAGGCTTGAGATAACTGAATTTTTAGAATTGTGTTTTCTGTGTAAAGATAGAACCAACTGCATTACTTTGGATAAGATACCACCACTTGATATTTCTGTTCTATAGAAGATCAAGGAGCTTCCAGAAACACCAACAGCACCAAACAGCTGCCTGATAATGACCTTGGACAAAACTAAATGTATGCTGGCATCCTGCCAAAAGGTCCATAGAAACCCACTGAATGGAATGAAGAAGTAGGTAGATAAACCGAGAGAACACTGAACAGTAGCTGGATCCTGAGGCAAAGAATATGTGGTTTTGGTGGCTCCCAGAGAAGTTTAATTTCATATCACTCCCAAGAATATAATATCTTCTGACTTCATCTTGAGATAGTATTGGATAATCTATTGGTCTATCTTCTGTGCCAAAGTACAAAGGTTTTATAGAGAAAATCACCTCAGCTGGGTGATTTTTCTGCTTCATATAGCATCTGTGGGAATTATTCAGTGGTAGTTTGGCTGATCTGGAGGTTCCAAGATGGCTTCATTCAAATGTCTGACTCTGGTGGGTATGGAAAGGTAGGCCCTTGTCTCTCCATGTAGTGTAAAGGCCTCTTCACATGGTCTCTTCAGCAGGTACTCAGACTTGTAACATGGTGGGTCAGAGCTCCAAGAGACAGCCTTGGAGAATCCTGACAGGTTCTTGGGAAAGACTGGGGCTATACTGCTATAGAGCCACCTGAGATTGCTTTAATTGAGATTTTTCTGACATTTGCATTTAATTCCTCTTTATGTCTTTTTATTATTTTATTATGTCTTTTATTATTATTACTTTTATATTTCTAAGTTGCAGAAGTTCTGTCACAGTGATTGTTTTAAAAAATTTATCCCATTTTTCATTATTTTTCTTAAAGATTTTATTTGAGAGAGAGAGAGAGCGTGTGCGAGCGAGTGCATGTGCCATGAGCTGGGGGAGGGGCAGAGAAAGCAGAACCCTACTAATGCAGGACTCGGTCCCAGGACTCCAGGATCATGACCTGAGCTGAAGGCAGACCCTTAACCAACTAAGACACCCAGGCTCCCCTCCAATTTTTCGTTATTGTAAAACCTTACAGTGATAGTTTAAAAATTATTAGGAAATACTTCCTAGGAATAGTATAGCAAAAACTCATGTTCTACTTACTAGCCTAAAGAAAACATTACCAGTACAGTTGAAGCTGGGGTGATCCCTCTCTTTTTTGCATCCTCTACCTGTAGGAGTAACTACTGTCCTTGATTTGGTAGTTTTCTCATGCAGTTCTTTGTACTTTACTCTTTTCTTTCTTTCTTTTTTTTTTTAAGATTTGTTTATTTATTGTAGAGAGAGTGCATGCGTGAGTGGGGGGAGAGGCTGAGGGAGAGGGAAAGAGAATCTCAAGCACATTCCAGGCTGAGTGTGGAGCCTGATGTGGGGCTTGATCTCACGACCCTGAAATCATGACTTGAGCCAAAATCAGGAATCAGACACTTAACTGACTGAGCCACCCAGGCACCCCATGTACTTTACTCTTTATGTATCTCTAAACTGTGTGTGTGTAAATTATTTCGCATATCTTACAACATTTTATGAATCACACTCTGTATTTTTCTGCAACCAGAAATTTTTCATTCTTTTTTTTTTAGATTTTATTTATTTATTTGACAGAGAGACACACAGTGAGAGAGGGAACACAAGCAGGGGAGTGGGAGAGAGAGCGAAGCAGGGAGCCCTATGTGGGGCTCAATCTCAGGACCCTGGGCTCATGACCCGAGCCGAAGGCAGACGCTTAACGACTGAGCCACCAAGGCACCCCAGAAATTTTTCGTTCTTACAGCATTGTTTGAGAGATTAATATAATGAGACTAGTTCTAGTACTTTGATTTTCATTGCCATTTAGGATTTCGTAGTATGAGTATAGTACAGTTTATACATTCCTCTGTGGAAATTTAGGTTGTATCCACCTTTTTACTGTTACATACATTGCTACTATGAATACCGTCATATGTTTCATATTGCTACTATGAAATTTTTTAAAAGTACTTTTCCTTGTGCACATGTGTGTGTTTCTCTAGGGCAGAGGTCAGCAAACTTTTTCTGTAAAAGGCCAGATAGTAAATATTTTACACTTTGCAGTCTAAGCACACTCCCTGTTGCAATTATTCAGTGCTGTTATTTTAGCAAGAAGGCAGTCATAGATGAGATATAAGCAAATGAGTATGGCTCTGTGCCAGTAAAACTTGACGGACACTGAAATTCGAATTTTGTATAATTTTCATGTGTTATGAAACATGATTTTTCCCCCAACCATTTAAAAATGTTAAAGCCATTCTTAGCTCATGGGCCTCATAAAAACAGGCAGGAGGCCAGATTTGGCAGGGCCATACTTTGCTGACACCTGATCTAATGTAGCCGTTAGCAATGGAATTATTAGGTCATGTGCAATTTCAGCTTCATGTAGATATTGTCAAATTGATCTCCAAAGTGTTTTAACTAACACTTTTTAAGTTTTCCAGTTTAGGGGTGCCTGAGTGGCTCAGTTAAGCATCTGCCTTTGGCTCAGGTCATGATCCCAGAGTCCTGGGATCGAGCCCCATGTCTGGGCTCCCTGCTCAGCAGAGGGTTCTGCTTCTCCCTCTCCAGCTCCCCCCTGCTTGTGTTCCCTCTCTCACTGTCTCTCTGTTAAATAAATAAATGGAATCTTTAAAAAAAAAAAATATTGAGTGCCAACCTCGAGTTAATCCCTATTCTTTGAGCTTGGTGCACATAAGTAAACAAAATACCCTCTAAGTTTATTTTTGTGCTTTGGGGGTTTTTATGTGTGTGTTTCTGTTCTTAATTGCTCATTCATATTTTCTGCCTATTTTGCTTTTCTTTTGGAATGTTGGGGTTCATTATATACTCTGGCTAGTAAATTGGATTGGTTGAGTTATATGAATTGAGCATATATCTTATGAAATTATTACTTTTTTTTAATGAATGGAATAATTTTATGAACAGAATTTTTTAATGTACTGTAGTCATTCATTGTTTTTTCCCCAATGACTTGTGCTTTTTGTGATGTAAGACATCCTTTGGTCTTATTTGTCCTTTGTATTATAACTTCTTTGTTTTATTAATTGCTGTTCTTTAGTTTTTATGACAGCAGCAGTGCCAGTCAGGTATACATGTTGGGTTAACAGAATTTGGAAATCTATTTGTAGTATATATATTATGTTTCCTTTACATTAAAAAAATATTTTAAAGACTTTATTAAATATTTGTAAATCATATATTATAAGGGATTAATATCCAAAATATACAAAGAACTTCTATAACTCATTACCAAAACCCTCCAAATAATCCAATTAAAAATGGACAAAGGAGGGGCATCTGGATGGCTCAGTTGGTTAATCATCCAACTCTTGATCTCAGCTCAGGTCTTGATCTCAGGGTTGTGAGTTCAGGCACCATTAAAAAAAGAAAGAAAGAAAATGGACAATGTACTTGAATAGACATTTTTCCAAAGAAGACATACAGATGGCGAATAGGTACATGAAAAGGTGCTCAACTATCACTCAACATTCCACTTACAGGAATATATCTGAAGGAAACAGTGTCGGGGGAGGTGGGTAAAGGTTAAATAGGTGGTGGGGATTAAGGAATGTACTTGTGATTTGGGCACCTGGGTGGCTCAGTCGTTAAGCGTCTGCCTTCGGCTTAGGTCATGATCCCGGGGTCCTGGGATCAAGCCCCACATCGGGATCCCTGCTAGGCAGGAAGCCTGCTTCTCCCTCTCCCACTCCCCCTGCTTGTGTTCCCTCTCTCACTGTGTCTCTCTCTGTCAAATAAATAAAATCTTAAAAAAAAAAAAAAATGGAATGTACTTGTGATGAGCACGGGGTGTTCTATGGAAGTGTGGAATCACTATATTATACACATGAAACTAATATTACATTGTATGTAAAAACTTAAAAAAGTAAAACACTATGTCAAAGAGTTGTACCCTCATGTTCATAGTAGCATTATTTATAATAGCCAAGACATGGAAAAAACCTAAGTATCCATTGACAAATGAATGGATAAAGAAGTTGTGGTGTACATATATTCAACGGAATATTATTCAGCCATAAAAAATAAGGAAATCTGCAATTTGTGACAACATACGTGACCTTCAGAGCATTATGCTAAGTGAGATAAGTCAGAAAGACTAATAGTGTACGATCTCACTTATCTGTGGAATCTAGAAAAAACAGATCAGATTTGTGATTATCTGAGGCAAGGAATGAGATGAGGGGTAGAGGACTTGGAGAAGGTGGTCAGAAGGTACAAACTTCCTGTAGGGGGGATTTAATGTACAAAATGATGACCATAGTTAACATTCCTGTGTGGTATTTTTTAATAGTTGTTGAGAGTAAATCATGACAGGAAAAAGTTCTCATGAGTTTTTATGTGATCAGCTGTCATCACAAGGAAAGGAACTTTTGATTCTGTATCTGTATGAGGTGATGGATGTTAACTGAACTTACTGTGGTAATCGTTTCACAATACATGTAAATCAAGTCACTATGCTGCACACCTTGAATTTACAGTGGTATATGCCAATATATCTCAAGGAAACTGGAAAAAACAGACTTTTTTCCTAATCATGCAAAATATTTATTTTTTTAAAGTCTTTTTTAAGGGCAGTTTTAGGTTCACAGCAAAGTTGAGAGGAAAATACAAAGATTTTCCATGTATAGTGGAAATGCATACTACTTCTGCTTCCACACATGCATAGCCTCCACATCTATCAACATCTCCCAACAGAGTGGTATATTTATTACAGTTGGTAAGCCTATGTTGACATAGGGGCACCTGGCTGGCTCAGGTGGAAGAGTGTGGGACTCTTCATTTTGGGGTTGTGAGTTTTAGCCCCATGTTCAGTGTAGAGATTACTTAAATAAACCTACATTGACACATCATAATCACCCAAAGTTCATATTTACAATATGATTCACTTCTCTTGTTTTAGAGTCTGTGGGTTTGGACAAATGTGTAATGACTTGTATCCATCATCATAATACCATATGGAGTATTTTCAGTGCCATAAAATTCTGCGCTCCACCTATTCATCCTTCAAACTTGCCTCCCCAACACATTCTTGGCAACTACATCTTTTTACTGTCCCCATAGTTTTGCCTTTTCCAGAATGTCATATAGTTGAAATCATATAGTGTGTAGCTTTTTCATATTTGTTTCTTTCAGTTCGTATTATGCATATAAGTTTCCTCCATGTCTTTCATGGCTTGATAGCTAATTCCTTCTTAGGGAAATAATATTCCATTGTCTGGATGCACATAATTATCCATTCACCTACTGAAGGACATCTTGGTTGCTTCCAAGTTTTGGCAGTTATGATAAAGCTGCTATAAACATTTGTGTGCAGATTTCAGTGTGGAGGTAAGTTTTTAACTCCTTAAATACCAAGGAGTGCAGTTGCTGTATTACCATACATACTACAATATGTGTAGTTTTGCAAGAAACCACGAAACTGTACCATTTTGTATTCTCAGCAGCAGTGAGTGAGAATTCTTATTTTTCCACATCCTCACTAGCAAGGAAACTGGAAAAAACAAACTTTTTTCCTAACCATGCGAAATATTTATTTTGTACATTTTGGTGTTGTCAGTGTTCCAGAGTTTAGCTAGGTGTGAAGTATCTCATTGTTTTAATTTGCATATCCTTGATGACCTATGATGTGGAGCATCTTTTCATATGCTTATTTGCCATCTTTATATCTTTGGTGAGGTGTCTGTTAAGGTGTTTGGCCCCTTTTTTAAAAATTGAGGAATATTTGACACATAGTAGTAAATTAGTTTCAGCTGTGCAACATTGTGATTCCACAAGTCTATACATCATGCTCACCACAAGTGTAGCTACTATGGGTTACCATACAATGCTATTATGATACTTTGACTATATTCCCTATGTTGTGCCTTTTAAGATTTATTTATTTGAGAGAGAGAAAGAGGGCATGTGCACATGAGTGGGGGAAGGGGCAGAGGGAGAGGGACAGAGCCAAGCCAACTCCACTGGATCTCAAGACTCAGATCAGGACCTGAGCCGAAACCAAGAGTCAGATGCTTAACCTGCTTCACCCAGGCACCCCTATGGGGTGTCTTGTCTCTGTGACTTACTCATTCCATAATAGGAAGCCTGTATCTCCTACTCCCCTTCACCCGTTTTGCCTCTCTCTTTTTACCCATTTTTTAATCAAGTTTTTCTTATTATTGACTTTTTTTTTAAAGATTTTATTTATTTGAGAGAAAGCGAGAGCGAGAGAGCATGTGCGGGTGAGGGGCAGAGGGAGAAGTGGACCCCGCTGAGCAGGGAGCCCGACACGATCCTGGGGCTTCCAGGATCATGACCTGAGCCGAAGGCAGATGCTTAACCAACTGAGCCACCCAGGTGCCCCCTTACTGACTTTTAAGAGTTCCTTGCATATTTTGGATACAGTCCTTTATCAGATACATCTTCTGCAAATATTTTCTCCCAGTCTGTGGATTGTCTTTTAATTTTCTTGACATTATCTTTTTCAGAGCAGAAGTTTTTGTTTTGGTTTTTTTTTTTAAGTTTAACTGATATTGTGATTCTACTTTTATTTATTTAAATTTTACTTAGTTAACATACAGTGCAATATTGGTTTCTGGAGTAGAATTCAGTGATTCTCACTTACATACAAGACCCAGTGCTCATCACAAGTTCCTCCCTAATACCCTTCACCCACCTCCCTCTATCAGCCCTCAGTTTGTTCTTTAAGAGTCTCTTGTTATGGTTTATTTCCCTTTCTCCCTTACCCCCCTTCCCATGTGTTCATCTGAATACTTTCTTAAATTCCACACATGGTATTTGTTTTTCTCTGACGGACTTATTTCACTTAGCATAATACACTCCAGCTCCATCCACGTCATTGCAAATGGCAAGATTGCATTCTTTTTGATGGCTGAGCTATATTCCATCATATATATACACCACATCTTCTTTGTCCATTCATCAATCAATGGACATTTGGGCTCTCTCCATAGTTTGGCTATTGTTGATAATGCTGCTATAAACATTGGGGTTATCTACCCCTTTGAATTTGTGTTTTTATATCCTTTGGGTAAATAACCTAGTAGTGCAGTTGCTGGGTTGTAGAGTGGTTTTATTTTTAACTTCTTGAGAAACCTCCATACTGTTCTTGAGTGGCTGCACCAGTTTGTATTCCCACCAACACTGTAAGAGGGTTCCCCCAGAAATTCTTAATTTTAATGAAGTCTAGTTCATCAGTTCTTTCATGGATTGTGCCTTGGGTGTTATATCTAAAGTCATTGTCATACCCAGGGTTATCTAGGTTTTCTCCTATGTTATCTTGTAAGAGTTTTATAGTTTTGCATTTTACATTTAGGTGTATGATCAATTTTTTTTTTTTTAAGATTTTATTTATTTATTTGAGAGAAAGAATGAGATAGAGAGCATGAGAGGGGGGAGGGTCAGAGGGAGAAGCAGACTCCCTGCTGAGCAGGGAGCCCGATGCGGGACTCGGTCCCGGGACTCCAGGATCATGACCTGAGCCAAAGGCAGTTAACCAACTGAGCCAACCAGGCGCCCTAGGTGTATGATCAATTTTGAATTAATTTTTTTGAGGGATGTAAGGTTTGTGTCTAGAGTCATTTTTTTTTTGCATGTGGATGTCCAGTTTGTTCCAGCACCATTTTTTGAAAAGACTAATTTTGTTCCATTGTATTGCCTTTGCTACTTTGTCAAAGATCCAGTTATATTATGTTCATGTGGCTCTGTTCTGGGCTATTTTTTCCCACTGATTTTTCTTTTCTTCTGCCAACACCATACTGATTTGATTATCGTAGTTTTATAGTAAGACTCAAAGTTGGGTGGTGTCAGTCCTCCAGATTTGTTCTTCGTAAATACTGTGTTGGCTATTCTGGGTCTTTGGCCTTTGTACATAAACTTTAGAATCTGTTTCTTACCAGCTACAAAATAACTTGCTGAGATTTTGATTGCGATTGCATTGAATCTACAAATAATGTTGGGAAGAATTGGTAACTTGACAGTACTGAGTTGTGCTATCCATGATATTATTTAGTTCTATTTGATTTCATTTATCAGAGTTTCTCTAGTTTCCCTCATGTAGATCTTGCACATATTTTATTAGCTTTATAGCTAAGTATTATGTTATGGGGTATGCTAATGTAAGTGATATTGTGTTTTTAATTTCAAATCCCACTTTTTCATTATTGGTGTATTGGAAAGCAATTGAACTTTTGTTATCAACCTTGTATCCTGCAGACTTAACTATAATTGCTTATTAGTTGTAGAAGGTTTTTTTGATTAACTATTTTGGATTTTCTATGTAAGTGATCATATCATCTGTGAGCAAAGACAGTTTTATTTCTTCCTTTCGAATCTGTATCCCTCTTATGTCCTTCTTCTGTTCTTCTGAATTAGCTAGAATTCCCAGTGCAGCGTTGGAAAGGAATAAGAGGGTCATTTTCCCCTTGTACCTGATCTTAGTGGAAGAGCTTTGATTTCTCACCATTATGTATGATGTTAGCTGTAGATTTTTGTAGATAGTCTTTATTAAGTTTAGGGAGTTCCCCAGGATTCCTAGTTTACTGAGTTTTTTTTTTTTTTTTTATCATGAATAAGAGTTAAATTTTATCAAGTGCTTTTTCTGCCTCTATTGATAGGATTGTGTGACTTTTCTTTTTTAGCTTATTCATTGACTTAATTGATTCCATAAATTGCTTTTTGAATGTTTTGCAAAGCTGGGACAAATTCCATTTGGTTATGGTGTATAATTCTTCTTAAACATTGTTGGATTCAATTTGTTAATATTTTGCATCTGTGTTCATGAGAGATTATTGTTTGTAGTTTTCTTATAATTGTCTGGTTTGATAATTAGGGTAATGTTGGTCTCATAGAATACTTCTATCGTTTGAAATAGATTATAGGGAATTGATACAATTTCTTGTATTTGATACAAGATAGAATTCACCAGTGAATCCATCTGGGCTTGGTGCTTTCTGGTTTGGAAAGTAATTAATTACTGATGCAATTTCTTTAGTAGATAGAGGCCTATTGAGATTGTCTCTTTTTTTGTGAGTTTTGGCAGCTTGTATCTTTCAAGGAAGTGGTCCATTTCCTCTAGGTTATCAAATTTGGACGTGGAGTTGTTAATAGTATTCCTTTATTCTTTTAACATCCATGGGATCTGTAGTGGTGCTTCTTTTTTCATTTTTGGTACTAGTAATTTGTGTCCTTCTTTTTTTAGGTAGCCTGGCTTGAGGCTTATTGATTTTTATCAGTCTTCAAAGAATCAGTCTTTGGTTTTGTTGGCTTTTCTCTGTCGATTCCCTATTCAATTTCATTGATTTCTGTTCCAGGTTGTATTATCTCTTTTTTTCTGCTTATTTTGGATTTGAATTGGTCTTTTTCTGGTTTCCTAAGATAGAAGCTTAGATGATATATTTTAGATCACAATCCTGCGATCAAGACCCAAGCTGAGATCAAGATTCAGATCTTAACTGACTGAGCCACCCAGCTGCCCGTAGATCTTTTATGCATACATTTAATGCTATAAATTTCCCTGTATGTAGTGTTTCCACTATATTTCACAAATTTGGTAAGTTGTGCTTTCATTTTCATTTAGTTCAAAATATTTTTAAATTTATTGTGAGATTTTTTCTTTGACCCATTTGTTTTTTTTAGAGTTGTGTTATTTAATCTTCCATGTATTTTGGGATTTTCCAATTATTGATTTCTAGCTTATCTTTCTTTTATAGAATTCTAGTTTAATCTTATTGTGATCTGAGAGCAGACGTTGTGTGATTTGTTTCTATAAATTTGTTAAAGTGTTTTATGGCCCAGAATGTAGTCTTTGTGATTGTTCCATGTGAGCTTTTTTCTGTTGTTGGATGAAGTGGTCTGTAGATGTCAGTAATCTCCAGTTGATTGATGGTATTATTGAGGTCATCTGTGCTCTCAACTGATTTTCTGCGTCCTGGAACAGTCCATGTCTAATACAGGAATGTTATAGTTTCCAACTGTGATAATGGACTCATCTATTTCTTCTTGCATTTCTCTTAGTTTTTGCCTCACATAGCTTAACACTGTTGCTAATTGTACACCTGGTAGGGATGGTTGTGTCTTCTTTGAGAATTGACTGTTAACATAATGTAATGCCCTTCTTTATCTCTAATAACTTCCCTTGCTTTGACATCTGCTTTGTCTGAAAATACAGCTACTCCTGCTTTCTTTTGATTTATTGTTAGCGTGGTATATTTTTCTCCATCTTTTACTTTTAATCTATATGTGTCTATTTAGTGTCTGTTTAAAATATGTTTCTTGTAGGTGGCATATGTTTGGATTTTGTTGTTTGATCCACTTTGAGAGCCTCTGTCTTTTGATTGGTGCATCTAAACCATTGATGTTCAGAGTGATTATTGGTAGAGTTGGATTAATGTCTACAATGTCTGTGTTTTCTGTTTGTTGCAAAGTGTTTTTGTTCTGTAATTTATAATTTTCAGATGTTAACTCTTGCTTTTGGAATAAACTCTACTTGATTATAATGTATTACTCTTTACATATTACTGGATTTGATTTGCTAATTTTTTTTTTTTAAGATTTTATTTATTTATTTGACAGAGAGACAGCGAGAGGGAACACAAGCAGGGAGAGTGGGAGTGGGAGAAGCAGGCTTCCTGCTGAGCAGGAAGCCTGATGCGGGACTCGATCCCAGTACCCTGGGATCATGACCTGAGCCAAAGGCAGACGCTTAAAGACTGAGCCACCCAGGCGCCCCGCTAATATTTTATATAGGGTTTTATATCTGTCTCCATGAGAGAGTGGAATTTTCCTTCCTTGAATGTCATAGTCAGGTTTGGAATTAGGTATTCTCACTTTGCAAAATGAACTGTAGGATGTTTCTTTTTCTTTTATGTTCTGGGAGAATAAATTTGTTGCTATTTCTTAGAAGATTGAAAGAATTTACTAGAGGGGTGCCTGGCTGGCTCAGTTGTTAGAGCGTGTGATTCTTGATCTTGGGGTCATGATTTTAAGTCCCATGTTGGGGGTAGAGTTTACTTAAAAGCAACAACAACAACAGAGAACTAAATTACTTCCCATGAAATCAAAATAACCTGGGTTTTTTTGTTTTATTGTTTTTAAGGAAATAGCTAGAGAGGCCTTTTCTGAATATTTCATTATGGAAAGATTTGTAATAGTTCAGTTTCTTTTATTGATGCAGCAATGTTCAAATCTTGTCGTGTCAGTTTGGTAATATTTGTGCCCTTGTAGGTATTTAGGTTTGCTTTCTCTGGTCAACTAAGTCAGTTCCTCCCCATCCATCAAATTTTAATCTTTCATCAATTTAATTATATCTCTCATTACCATTATCTCCTTTCTGGTTTTCTTTTTGTTCTTAAGCGTTTCTACTTTCTCTCCCCTCCTTCCATTTCTGTCATTTTAATGAAGGGTATGGAGAAAAATGCATGTATTTAATTTGTGATACTTAACTGGGATCTGTCTTCAACCTTTATCTCTCTTTCCACTCAGTTTCATAAATGGAGTATAGTGGACATAATTTTCCACTCTCATTATTTCTAATGTCAACCATAGCAGGATACTGAAATGTGATAATACTCTCAAAGACTTTTGAGGATTTAAGTTTTTGTTCCTACTCCAAGTTGCCCTAAACTCATGTTTTTAAAATGTGTTTGCGTTTTATAATTTATTTTCTTATTGACAATAATCACTTTCATGAGGTTATTCTCTCATTTATTCATTTGTATGTTCTAATCTGCTGTCAATTAGGAAATCATATGACTAGATTTGTTAGAATTGTGTGTATAGAACCCTAGTTCCTTCAGTGTGTAAATAATAAACATTTCTTGACTTTTTGCTGCCTAGTGGCTTTTTTGATTAACTTGCCTGACTCATTTGATGGATACTAGTTGCTGGATTATGAGTCTTTATTAAGCTAGTAATCATTATAGTTTATTACCTTTTCTGTCTTGATAGGATAACTTTCACCTAACCATCTTTTTTTTATTTTTTAAAAAGATTTTATTTATTTATTTATTTATTTAATTTGAGAGAGAGAGCATGCACTCACTTGCACGTACATGAGCAAGGGTGAGGGGTAGGGGCAGAGGGAGAGGGAGAAGCAAACTCCCTGCTGAGCAGGGAGCCTGACCTGGAGCACTATCCCAGACCCCCAAGATCATGACGTGAGCCAAGGCAGACACTTAACTGACTGAGTCACCCAGGCACCCCCTAACCATCTGTTTTAAAAAATGGGTTCATTTTGGGGCGCCTGGGTGGCTCAGTCGGTTAAGCGACTGCCTTCGGCTCAGGTCATGATCCTGGAGTCCCTGGATCGAGTCCCGCATCAGGCTCCCTGCTCGGCGGGGGGTCTGCTTCTCCCTCTGACCCTCCCCCCTCTCATGTGCTCTCTCTCATTCTCTCTCTCTGAAATAAATAAATAAAATCTTTGAAAAAAAAAAAAATGGGTTCATTTTACATTTGATTTTTTAAAGTTCTTTTTGGGGAATAATTTTTAAATTTGTAGAGAAGTTTCAAAGATGTTATACAGAGTTTCTGTATACCATTTATGCATCTTTCCATAGTGTTGGCACCTTATATGATCATAGTACGTTTGTCCAAAACTTGGAAATTAACATGAGTATAATACTGTTACCTAAACTATAGACTTTATTTGGATTTCCCTAGTTGTTTCACTGTCCTTTTTTTAATTCCAGGGTCCAGTCCAGGATACCACACTGCATTTGGTTGTTACATCTCCTTAGTCTCCTCTGATGTGTACGGTTTCTTAATCTTTCTTTGTTTTTCATAACCTTGACGGTTTTAAAAGCATACTAGTCAGGTATTTCATAGACTGTCTTTCAGTTTGAGTTTATCTGATGTTTTCTCGTGATTAAGCTGGCATTATGAGTTTTTGGGAAGAAGACCACAGAGCTGAAGTGGCATTTTCATCACATCATATTAAACAGTATATCCTATGAATAAGACATCACTTTTGATGTTAACCTTAATCACGGCCGAGGGAGTGATTGTCACATTTTTCACTGTCAATTTACTTTTTTCCCCTTTCTGTAGTCAGTTCTTGGAAGTTACTAAGTCCAGTGTATACTAAAGGGAAGGGGAATTAAGTTTCACATTTTACGGGGAAGAGTTTGTGCATCTATCACTTGGAATTCTTTTTTAAGGAAGATAGGTCTTGGGGTACCTGGGTGGCTTAGTCGTTAAGTGTCTGCCTTTGGCTCAGGTCATGATCTCAGGGTCCTGGGATCAAGCCCCACATTGGGCTCCCTGCTTGGTGGGGAGTCTGCTCCTCTCTGCTGCTTGTTTTTTCTTTCTTTCTCTCTCAAATAAATAAAATTTTAAAAAAAAAAAAAAAAAAAAGGAAGATAGGTCTTTTCTCCCCATATATTTATTCAGTCATTTATGTCAGTATGGATTTCTGAATATTTCTTTTATTTTGAGGGTTATAATCCAGTACTGTTGTTTATTTTTGCTAAAATTGTTTCACCTTTGTTCAACTATTGGGAGGTTCAATTTGGTTCCTGAAACCTTTTTGACATTACCCCATCTTTTAAAAAAAATGGACCTTCTTATTTTCTGGCATACAGAATACTCTGGACTAATCTTGTATTTTCTCTGCCCCATCCCTACAGTTAGTTATTTCTTCCAGGAGCCCCGGCTCCTTTTATTAGAGAATGGTATTTAGAAATCAAGATCTGGTTGTGAGTGTGCTTGTTGCCATTGGAGTGTCACTGTTTTCTAGATCCTCTCAGAGGACAAAGCCTTAGTTCTATATACTACTAACCCATGGTACAAGACATACCTGTATATGTTCCTTTTATCTATCTGTATGTATATCAAAGAACTATGAGTTCATACTGATAACTCTTAATCTAGTACCAGTAGAATGAATAGAGTTCATTGTAGTTTTCTTCTGTTGCTTATTTGTAATCTCTTTCTCTGACAGGGAGAAACCTTGCTTCTATTATATACTATTTATTATTTGTCCCATCCCAGTATGCATGTAAAGAAGTTTCAGATTTGCTCATGGTGATTTGTTCCTTCCTATTTCATGATATTTATGTTTGTAAACTCATATTCTTTGAAACTTTCTGAGGCTTGTATTGAAATTTTATATTTTTTTAGAGAGGATTTATATTTGATTCTGTTAGTCATGGAGAGGCTTTTTTTTTTTCCTTCAAAAATAGCTTTTTATTGTGACAAAATATACATAAAATTTTCAATTTTAACTATTTTTAAGTGTACAATTTTAATTGTCATTAAGTACTTCAATAATGTTGTAAACTATCACCACTACCCATTTCCAGAACTTTTGCATCAACCCAAACAAAAACTGTGTACCAATTAAGAAATAACTTTCTTCTCTTTCTTTAGCCCATGTTAACTTCTATCCTACTTTCTGCCTCTGAATTTGCCCATCCTAAATACCTCATTTAAGTGGAGTCATATAGTATTTATTATGTCTAGTTTATTTAACTCATTGTAATGTTTTCAAGGTTCATCCTTGTAGCATGTATCAGAATTTCATTCCTCTATGGCTGAATAATATTCCTGTGTGTGTGTGTGTGTGTGTACATGTACATGCATACAGTACATTTTATTTATTAATGCGTCTTTTGATGGACATTTGGGTTGTTTTTACCTTTGGCTATTTTTAATGCTACGATGAGCGTTGGTGTACAAGTATCAGAGTCCATGCTCTCAGTTATTTGGGGTATATACCTAGAAGTGGGACCTCTGGATCATAGGGTAAATTCTATGTTTAACTTTTTGAGAAACTGCCATACTTTCCATGTTAGCTGCACCATTTTACATTCCCACCAGCAATGCATAGAAGTTGTTTCTCCACATCCTTACCAATAATTATTTAATGTTTTAAAAAAATAATGGCCATTCTAATGGGTGGGAAGTAGAGTCTCATAATAGTTTTAATTTGCATTTCCCTAACGTTTAGTGATATTCAGCATCTTTTCTTGTGAGACTCTTTTAATTATAGGTTTTTCTGGGCCCAAACCTGAGTAATTATGAGCTTATGGTTAGGAATTCTTTAACCATGGGGTAAATATCAACCCCAAAATCCAGAACAAAGACAAGACATCATAATTATTTCTGCTGTTTTTCAGGGTTTTTTTTTTCCCCCTTGTTCACCTAGTTGGAAGTTTGCCCTTCAGGTCTTCCGGTCTTCAGTCTGACCTCTCATCTTGCTGGCATCCCAAACTTGATTTTAAAGCCTCAGTTGTAGGACATCAAGTTTGTGTCATATGACTCCAAGACAAATGCCAGCTTCAGAACTTCTTTTATCTCTCTGAGTTCACACTTCCTAGTTGTTTATGGCTTCAGGGGGTTTCAGCCATGCACTTAAAAATTTTTTTAAACTTACTGTGAGAATGTTTGGTGTTCTGATCTAGAGAGTTTGCGGGGACATGAAGTTCACCATATTGTCAGTGCCGAAAACCTAGTTTCTCTTCTCTTCAAAGGCAGAGATGATTGACTGAAGTAAAGAAAAGACTAGTGGTCTGGATATACTTCTCATAAATAGGGCAAGCTAACTAACACGTACTAATTTCTAGGATCAGTGATTAAATATGGAGATACTGGATTGATTTTTATATACTTCATACATAATCATATGCTTCACCCCATTTTTACTGTATCTTACTAGTTTGGGCTTCTTCTTGGTAACACATTCATGCATATGGACAACTGTAAATTAGTAAAAACATTTTAATGTGTTCTTTTTTATTTTAGGGGAAATAAGATATTTATAAGAAATAGTCAAAACAAGAAAATTAAGAAAATTTAGACTAGCCAAAGAGCTTAGGAAATGCTTAATTTTATTTTATATTGAATAGCTCTATTGAATACTTATCTCAGTTTGTTTTTATTTCAGCTTTGACTAGATCAGAATCTAAGAGAGATGGAGGTTTTAAAAATAATTGGAGCTTTGATCATGGAGACGAAAGTGAAGGAGATACAGATAAAGAGTAAGAACTTTTTCTTCCCCCTCAGATATTTTGTAAGAATGACATTTCATTAAAAAATGATTTATATACTATGGAAGTATTTTTAAGAGTATGGTATTTTTTACTTAAAAAAAAATTGTCTATTACAGTAGCATCAAGGGAAAAAATGCAGTTTTTCATTAAATAATTTTTGCTGTTATGTTTCTCCATGTTTTGAAATGTGTAAATATGTGCATGTGATACATATAATCTTACAATTAAAAATTGACTTGATTTTCAATTAAAGAAATTGGGCTTTTTTTTTTTTTTAATGACATTCTGTTCAGGCAGTGATTTGAAAAGCTACCATTTATCATGAGTAAGTGAACCCAGATTAAAGCTCCGGAGTTTTGTGTGAAAGTTTAAGTCCTATAGTATCTTTCTTCACAGTTGTCCCATCCATCTTAGATTACATTACCACCAGAGAGAGCAGAAACAATTTAAATGATAAACACAGATGTTGATCCAGACAGAAGTTAAACAAAGTATTCATTACACTTTGTTAGTGTACTTGAAATGTCTGCTTTGTAAAATTTAAATGATTGTTTTAATAGAACCTTTTGCATATCATGAAATTTGTATTGCAAATTCACCATTGCTATTAGGTGCCTTGATTTATTGATCTGGTTTTCCACTGGGTAACACTAATTCAGAGATACACAAATATATATGTATATATAATATGCACATTATATATAAATACATACAGTTCTACCAAAACTATAAGTATTTTTTAAAATTTTTTACACAAGAAGTCATTCAGAGTATATTGACTGAATATTGTGGGAACTTCACTTCTGTCTGGGGAACAGCTTCGTTCATCATTACCACTTTTATGTGCCTTCATCTATGAGATATTGAATTGAAGTGAACTTTTATTTGAAGGAGAGCTTTGAACTGGTAAGTTTCTCAGCTAAAATTGGTATTTTATGGTTGTCTTTCTCTTATTTCTTTTTTTATTTCTATTTTTAAATTTAAAATAATTTTTTATTACAGACAGTATTTATGTAGTTTGAAAAATTGGAATTAAATCTGAAATTGAGTAGAAAGCATGTCACCTTTTAAACATTTTTCTAAAATGTTTGGAAGGAGAGAATTTTTAGTATTAAAAAAGTTGGGATGTGTATAAACAATAATGGAACAAACATTTTATATTTTTATTATAAATAGCTAGGATTTTACTAAAAATAGCTCTGCAGAGTTGTTTTTAGAAGAATGTATTTTGACTTTCTTTGTTAGATTTGTCATAATTATGTAAAAAAATCTGCACTTTAAAGTGTTACCTGTTCTGTGTATTTCATTTATGAATTACACTCTTTGGCTCATCATTATAAGAGGATCCTTAGGAGCTTCAGCTTTTTTAATATCTTGAGATTAACATAAACTATTAATAGATATATCAGTCTGATCTTTTAGAGTCTTAGGCCAATCATTCTAGTGTTGATATTTCTAAGAGTTGCAGAGGTATAACTATTTTACTGTGGTAACACTATTGGAATTACTTTTTTTTTTTTTTTACATCAGCTAAAGTATTCTTACCAGTTTTTTCTCTATTTTGTTTCTCTGTTCTTATCCCCTAATTTTAAATCTAAGACAGAAAGGAAAAATGAGTGACTATATATGAAATCTGCAGTTAAGGAAACAAAAATTATATGTTTGTTTATAGCAGGGGTCAACAAACAATAGGTCCATGGGCCCAATCTGGCCCACCATTGGATTTTGTTAATAGTTTTGTTGGAATACAGCCACACATACAATCCATGGCTGCTTTCATACTAAAATAGTAGAGTAGTTGGTATAGAGACTGTATAGCCTACAAAGCCTAATTTACCCTTTATAGAAAAAGTTTGCTGATCCCTGAATTGGGTAAGCAAAAAGAATAAAACTTCTGAATTTAATGTATGGGTTGTAATTGTCGCTTAAGATTTTTTTCCCCTTTATTTTCTATGTAGTGAGGCAAATCTACTCAGTGTAGATGAAGATGAGGATTCCGAGACCTCAAAAGGAAAAAAGGCAAGTGTTGCTTTTCTGACTTTTTTGGGTAAATTTTTTAGGTTATATACTAAAAACTAATACTTCAAGAGGATTTTTATATTTTTTAATTGAAATTCCCAACCACCCACTTCCACACCAGAGGCTAGTGGTGTTCCCAGTATCTTGTTTATTCCATCAGAGATTTTATGCATTACAAAGAAAGTATATATATTCTGCCCTACCCTCTTATATTAACACAATTAATAGCATACTGTATACAATTTTTAATCTTTTTAAAATTAATATATCTTAGAGACCATCCATAAGAGTCCATTAAAAGCACCCTTATTCTTTTACCTTGTTCTCTTTCACTGCTAATAAACTACCTTTTTTAAAAAAATTACATGGTTTAGCCTTTCATTGTTCTTTTCTTTCATTTTTAATAGAATATACAACCCTTCTCAGAGAAATTATCCACACTGGTACCTTGATTGTTTTACTTAACAGTATGGTCTGTGGATCACTCCACTAGCAAAGTACTTAGAAATCTTTATTATCTCCTTTATTGTTACATAGTACTCCAGTGACTGGATGAACAGTAGATATTTAGTTGGTTCCCTAGTGATGAGCAGAGGTCTTTCCCAGTCTTTTGTTATTGTAAGCAGTGCTTTAATAAAGCCTTATGCTAAATAAATAAATAAAGCCTCATGCTTATGTTTTTTCATACCTTTACAGTATATTTGTGGAATAGATTCCTAGAATTGCAGTTGCCGTTTCAGAGGGTAATTTATGTGTAATTTTGCTAGTTATTGCTAAATGCCTCATTCATAGGAATTAGCATTTGCCATTCCCACTAATAGTATATGAGAGTTCCTGTTTCTTTGTAATCTTGGGAAGTATGTAGTCAGACTTGAATTTTTCCTATCTGACATAGCACCCTCTTCACATATTTCCTATACTTACAGTTGAATAATACTTTAGGGTCTTCTAATTCCTCTCCCCCCATCTTTGTGGAGGGGGGGTTTCTTCCACAACATCTCTATTTTGTTGTAACTAAGGGAATTTGTAGAATTTGAAGTTTTTCTCTTAGTACTTTAAAGTTTTTGTTTATAAAGTTACATTGAAAAACTATAAGGTTTTTCATATTGCAGTTTTCCTTAGCTTTTATTTTAACATCTTGATTGCTTAGAGTGCTGTTTAGGTGTTCTTCAAGCGGACAGAAATATAGTGTACTTTGCAGGGAAAAATAAAAGGCATTTTTATTTACTAACTTCTCTGACATTGGTTTTCAATTTATGTGTTTTTTTTTTCTTGAAGATGCCCTTAAATTAGAATAATATATATGTCTTATACATTTTTAAGGATGTAAGTGTTGATATTTTAAAATAAAACTTAAATGATATTTATGTCTATCTAGTGATCTCTAAAGATAATTCGATTTGATACTCAGCATCATCTGTTTTAAAAATACATGTACCATCTCCTCTCTGACATTTGGAAATTTTATATTGTGCCTGTTTCTCCTTAAATTCATATTTCTGTTCAATTTTCCCATAGAATTTTAGTTTCATATATGTATTTTTTGTATATGTATTTTAACTTCATATGATGTCTTTTTATGCAATTGAAAGTCTTTTAATTACTCTTTCACACTAATAGATACACATTTATTGAAATTTAACATTAAATAACTGTCACTACAGGGTTCTAAGTTTTTCTTTTACTGGATTGAGTTATTCTTATAATTAAACATTTAATCCAAAAATATGTTACAGATATTTGTAGTTATTAAACTTATTATGTAAAATTATATTGGAAATGTATTTCTTAAAATGGGTGGTGCTGATGTTTTCCTTCTTTATTCATTTGGTTCACATATCCATGAACAAATATTATTTATTACTAGAATAAAACTTTCAGTAGCAATTTTTTTTTTTAAGATTTATTTATTTTAGAGAGAGTGTGCATGTGCGAGCAAGCATGGGCGGCTGGCAAGGGGAGAGTCTTATGCAGACTCCTCGCAGAGCCCAGGGCTTGATCTCACAACCCTGAGATCATGACCTAAGCCAAAACCAAGAGTTGGACGCTTGACCAGCTGTACTACTCAGGCACCTGGCAGTTTTCTTTTTAAACTTTTTTTTATAAATGCTGAGAAATCTTGGTCATATAATAAATAGATAAGGATAGAGTTTTGCTATAGCATTATCCTTCAGTTCTTTCCTTTTGAATTAAATGTCAAAAATCACATAGCAATACAATATTTAAAAGTTAAAAATTATTTGTGACCCAGTCATTAGAGTCATTGCCCTTCTGAATTGGGGGAAAGTATATTAAAAAGGCTTTATCAGACAATAATTATACTTGCTACTTTTAGATTCCTTTTTTTTAACTAGATACTCTGAGAAATAATTTAAAAAGTTGAAATCTTGTTAACTGCAGGATGCCTTTAATAATACGATATTTTTTTGTGAAATATTTTATAGTTTTTGTTTTGTGTATTTTTTTTAAACGTTGGAACTGCATATTTTGTTCATTTGTTCTATGGGAGATATCTATATATAATTTATTTGACAAGGCCAGTCCATATAGTCCTGCCAGTCAATTAAATTAGAGATACTATTTATCTGTAAGTGTCTATTTTCATTTTTCACTTCAAGTAAACATGTGAATTTGTATCTTCATGACAACCATTTCATTTCACTTCAGAATTCTAAGGTAGAAAAAGACAGCCTTGGTTTTGACCTGAGTTTGTTACTTGGTTGTAATAAGGCACAGCAGATTTCAGTCTTGTTTTAAAAACTTAGGCTTTCTTTGAGTTCTTCTCACTTGATTTTCTCCTTGGGGCAGTGCTTTTCTTGATTATAATTGGAATAGAATATACAAAGCCAGTAAGTGCAAATTTTTATCACTTTTGCTTTCGACTTTGCAGTTAAATTAAGGAAATCTAATAACCTTGGTCTAGAATATCCAGTTTCTATCCCATAGTTAGAAATATGTATATTTTAACAGAAATATTTATAAAACAGGGAAAGATATGAAGACTACTACTATTTTTTGTGTTAGAAGAGATTCCAGTATTTCCAGTTGTTCCTTTTAGGCGGTTTTTAGATTCTAATGCAATAGGTGAGAATTATGTCTTTTGTAGAACAGATAAAGGTCTATTGGGAAAGGAGATATTGTATGATGCCTTTTCTACAGATGGGTTTTAAAGTAAATGAATTTTAAGAAAGTGTAAAAATGGAGATTGAGGATTTAGGAATTGATTTGCTTAAAACTGTCCATGCCTAGGGTCGCCTGGGTGGCTCAGTTGGTTAAGCGACTGCCTTCGGCGCAGGTCATGATCCCAGGGTCCTGGGACCAAGCCCCGCATTGGGCTCCCTGCTCAGGGGGGAGACTGCTTCTCCCTCTCCCTCTGCCTGCCACTCCCCCTGCTTGTGCTCTCTCTCTCTCTCTCTCTCTCTCTCTCTGTGTTAAATAAATAAATAAAATCTTAAAAAAAAAACAAAACTGTTTGCTTCTGCATTTCATTGGGCCTCTTTAGGTAAAGGATACATGTCTTTCATTAGTTCTGGAAAAATTTTCATCATTTTATCTGTGGATATTACCTTTCCACATTATTCCTTCTGGAATTTTTATTAGAATTAATAGTAATATCATCATTTTTTTCATGCCCTTTAACCTGTATTTTATATACAAAAGGAAAAAAGGGGGGGTGCCTAGGTGGCTCAGTTGTTGAGTGTTTGCCTTCATTTCGGGTCGTGATCCCGGAGTCCCGGGATCGAATCCCGCATCGGGCTCCCTGCTTGGTGGGGAGTCTGCTTCTCCCTCTGACCCTCACCCCACTTGTGCTCTCTCTCTCTTAAATAAATAAAAAATCTTTAAAAAAAAAAAAAAAGGATAAAGGGCAAAGAACAAAATCATCCCTATACCATATTCTAGGTAATTCCTCAGCTCTGTCTTCTAATTCACTAAGTTTTAACTTTATCTTTGTCTAATCTGCTATTTAATATTTCTGTGGCCTTCATCTTTTTTTCTTTTTAAAAAAATTTTAATTAATTATTTTTTTAAATAGGCTCCACATCCAGCCTGGAGTCCATCATGGGGCTTAAACTCATGACTCTGAGATTAAGACCTGAGCAGAGATCAAGAGTCAGACACTTAACTGACTGAGCCACCCAGGTGCCCTTTAAAAAAAAAAAAAAAAGGCATTTATCATTTGTAGAACTTCTATGGGTTCTCTTTCAAAATTTTGTTTTTTCCCTAGTGTCTAGTTCTTACTGTTTCAATATCCATTTTATTTTTAAGAATTTAAATGTCTGTAATGTACATTTTACATGTCTATTGTTTTTTAAAGATTTTATTTATTTATTTGACAGAGAGAGACAGCGAGAGAGGGAACACAAGCAGGGGGAGTGGGAGAGGGAGAAGCAGGCCTGCTGCTGAGCAGGGAGCCTGATAGGGGGCTCGAACCTGGGACCCTGGGATCATGACCTGAGCTGAAGGCAGATGCTTAATGTACATGTCTAATTATTTAATAGATTCTTTTTTTAATAGCTTCTTTTAGGTTATCTTATTATCTGAAGTTCTTAGGTGCTAATTTCCTGAATACTTGTTCCTTAGTTAAATTGACTTATTTGATGTGTGATAAGTTTGGATGGATGATAACCACATATTGATAATTTTTACACATTTCACAGTCCCTGTGAAATATTCATGTAGCAAATATGTATCGATCACAGTGCTCCACATGTTAGTGAGCAAAATAGACAAGTTTCTTTTTCCTTTGGAGCTAAAATTCTAGTAACTGACTATACTTGTTACTTAATGAGTAATGTTATAATACAAAGTTGGCAAACTAAGGCTCATAGGCCAAATCTGGCCTACAACCTGTGGCCTAAGAACCATTTTTAAATGGTTTCCCCCAAAATCAAAAGAATGCTATTTTATTACATGTGAATATTACATGAAATTCAAATTTATGTTCATAAATAAAATTTTATTGGAAAACAGCTGTGTTCATTTGTTCATGTATTGTCTATTACTGCTTTCATGTCACAACACAGATTTGAATTATTTGGACAAAGTTGAGTAGTTTCAATAAAGATTGTATGGCCCATAAAGTACTTGTTATGTGTCCCTTTATAAAAAAGTTTTGCTGATCCCTATCCTATTGTTTTTACCTTTATTGCATAAAGGTATTCTATGTAGATTGATATCCAGTTAAGAGAAACAGCTTTTTTGGATGGGTGATATATTAGAGTAGTTAGAGAGTATCACATTCTAGGCCTGCTAATGTCCACTTTATAGGATGGTTGTAAGAATTTTGAGACAATGTAACTTATATAGTGCATGGCACTAGTAAATTTTCCATAAATAGCTAAGGCCTATGTTTATAGTTGGTTTTGTAATCCTGATTGTTTTATGCTAATCCATCTGTCCACAGTAGTTCTGATCTTATGCTTGCATTAGCTAGAGAACAGTCTTAGGCTACTAAAGAGGGGAGCAAACAGAAAGGATAATTGAAGTTTTTCAGGAACCTCCAGACTGAATATATCATCTTAAACTTTAGTAGTAGTAGTTCTCTAATCTGTGAGATAGTCATCCATAAATGAATGGCTTGATTTTTTTTTATTTATCTTATTTCCCCCAGTAATTTGATGTAGATTAGCAAGTTAAGAGCACAAATAAAATGAGAGAAAATAAAAATTATTAGGCAGAGAGAAGTAGATGTACTAGAGATTTAAAATAATTTATATGTTGTGTTTTAATTCAGCAGTTATTTTTAAGTTTTCTGGAAGGTAGAATTATGTCCTGTAGGTTTATGCTTGTGTGAAGAGAATCTTTACAACTTTATATCCTATGAGTCTCCTGTGGAATAAATTCTTCCCTACCCCCACCCCCCCGGAACTACCTTCTAAGTGTAACAGATGGTAGGGAACATTTTCTAAGGTAATTTGATGGTACAGTAAAAGGTTTTCATGAGATACAGTCATCTTTGACAAAGCTGGAAGTACTGGTTTTCTGTTGCCAACTGAAGTGTATATAGTTTTTAATAGTAACCTATAGGCAACAGAATTGAGAAATTTAAGAATTTAGTTATATAGATCCTCTTCCTTTAATGGTGGGCTTTGGGTTGTCTGTTGCTGTGCCCTAATGCTTTCTCAAAAAAGTTTTGAAAATGTATGAGCATTTAATCAGAAATATGGTTGAGTTAGCTGAGTTATGTGCCTGCATATTAGGTGTGATAATTTTGGCTTAAATAATTCTTAACAGGAAAGATTAACTTTCTATATTTATATAAAGGAATATTTAGCACAGTTCTTTTGATTTTGAGATATTTTGTATCCTAATGATGAATTCTTTTTGGATAACACTGTTTCTGGGTTTTTTTTTGTTGTTGTTAAGCATCTGTATTTATATTTCTCTAAACGACACTATAAAAATTCCTCATGCAGTATAGTATGGCAAAGCATAGGCTTTGGAATCAGACCAGTCTTTAAGTGTTTAAATCCATTTAGCTAGTTTGGACAAGTTACTTGGCTTTTTAAGTTCAATAAACTTTGTAACAGAGGGATAGAATTTCAGTAAAGTTTAAATGACGTACAGTGGAGATATTTTGTTGAGAAAAGAGAACTGAAGTGGGAAATTTGAATGTATTAATCCTTTCACTCAGTAGCAGCAAGTAATTGGCCTGATGTTTTAGGTGTGGTTGCTGAATCCCAATCTAAAGAACTACTGAAATGTCTAAAATATAGAGATTGAATATAAAGTAACTAACATAATGCCTATTCACAATAAGTATTCACTAAATATTAGTTTTTGTAATTGCCTAGATAGGAATGAAATTATATGATCAGTCTTTAATGGAAACTTGTCTTCTGAGATTCTTTTTTTATTTTAATGTTAAATACTTTATTACAGCTTGTGCAAAGATTGAGGGTTTATATTGAAATATAAATATTATATTTGAGAGACTAGTTGGAATTTTCTGGCCCAGTCAAGTCCTCTACACCATGTAGCTCATACATACTTCCATAAAGTATATCCCTAAGTTCATCCTCTCACACAAAAGTTTAAAGCTACAACCATCTAATGTAATGCTGTTCTCCCCAGCTTGTGCCAAGTTCTCTCTGTCATCTAGCTTATGTCATCTGAGATCAATTTATGATCTCATTTTGTCATGTGGAACTCACACTCTCAGTTTCTTCTCTGTAGCTAAGAGTCTCTTATGGTTTACCTCCCTCTCTGTTTTTATCTTATTTTATTTTTCCTTCCCTTCTCCTATGTTCATCTGTTTTGTTTCTTAAATCCCACATATGAGTGAAATCATAAGGTATTTGTCTTTTTCTGACTAATTTTGCTCTCTGGCTCCATCCACATCCTTGCAAATGGCAAGATTTCATTCTTTTTTTATGGCTGAGGAATATTACATTGTGTGTGTGTACATATATATATATGTATACATATATATACCACATCTTCTTTATCCATTCATCAGTCAATGGACATTTGGGCTCTTTCCATAACTATTGTTGATAGTGCTGCTATAAACATTGGGGTGCATGTGCCCCTTCAAATCAGCATTTTTGTATCCTTTGGATAAATACCTAGTAGTGCAATTGCTGGGTCATAGGGTAGTTCTATTTTTAACTTTTTGAGTAAGCTCCAAACTGTTCTCCATAGTGTTGCACCAGTTTGCATTCGCACCAACAGTGCACGAGGGTGCCCCTTTCTCTGCATCCTTGCCAACATCTGTTGTTTTCTGAGTTGTTAATTTTAGCTATTCTGACAGGTGCAAGGTGGTATCTCATTGTGGGTTTGATTTTTACTTCCCTGATGATGAGTGATACTGACCATTTTTTCATGCTTCTGAGATTCTTAACAGGATATATATCAAAATCACCCAGAGCAGTGGCTCTCCCATGTTAATGTACATCAGAATCACCTGGAAGGTTTGATAACAAGATTGCTGGACCCCACTTTCAGAGTTTCTGACTTAGGAGATCTGGAATGGGGCCAGCTAATTTGCATTTTAAAGTGTTCTTTAAATACTGGTCCAGCAAACCACACTTTGACAACCATTCATTGATTAGGGCATTTTTAAAAAAAAATAACATGGAAGTAGATCTAGGTCATCATGACTGAATATTCAGGCCTAATTTTTATCAGCTGAATGCATCTTGATGACCAGTTGTTTATGATAAAATAATTTATGGGATTTCTTTTTTTTAAAATTAATTTAATTGAGTGGGGGGTCAGAGGGAGAGAATCTCAAGCAGACTCCCTGCTGAGCATGGAGCCCGACATGGGGCTCGATCTCACCACCCATGAGGTGATGACCTGAGCCAAAATCACAAGTTGGACGCTTAACCAGCTGAGCCAACCCCGGTGCCCCAATTTATGAGCTTTCTAAGAGAAGATATCTGTATTTCTAATTGAGTGGGAACTATTGCTTACTGAATTCCTACCTATCTGCCCATTCCAGGGCTTGGCAATTTGTGTATATTTTTGTTAATGCATGAAATAACTCCATGATTACAAGGAAAGTTTCTTGGCTAGAAAGACAAGTCTGTTTGATTCCTAAATTGTTATCTTTCCACAATAATGCTTTATTTCCTGTGAAAAAGGGTCCCCAAATGCAAAATTGATTGTATTCTCCTACTAACAGAAATGAAAGAGTGTAATAATTCTAGTATCTTTATCCCCTATGGTTTTTGTTTCTGTTGTTTCTCTTGGTTTTGATCACATTGTCTAATTTCTTTGAACCTGCTATGAATGGTAAATATTGCATATGAAAAGTCATAGAGATAATTTGAGGCCTAGAAAATTATCTGTTTCTGGAGGGAACTAGGAGCATTAGCAATCTCAGTCTCAGATCACCTTAAATCAGTGATTCTCCAAGTATGGTCTCTGATTGGCAGTATCAGCATCACTTGGGGACTTGCTAGAAATGCAAATTATTAGGATCACCCCAGACCTAATGAATAAGAATAAACTGTAAAAGATTGGACATAGCAGTTTAACAAACAATTCAGGTAATTCTGATTTACAATAAAAATTTGAGAACTGCCTTAATTGAACTGAAGGTTGAGATGATTAGAAGCTAGATTTCAATCTATACGAAGGCTGTTATTCATAGGCTGTAATTCTGATCCAAATTTTGAGGGGTTTATGAGGCCCTTCATATATGGTGGATCTTCATCTCTACTTTTTGTCTCTAGCTCTCGGAAGTTCAGCTTAGCTTCTCAGGTACATCTTCTGGAATCAATAGATACCTCAGGAGAAAATACAAATCTGGGCTTAGATCTCTGAGTTTCTTGTTCCTATCTTAATTCTTAATTATTCCTGCCTTTGGAGCCCTCAGATGTCTCAAACATACATATTTTTTTAATTTGTATTTTGTCCAGCTTTTTTCTAGTTGTTTTCAGAGAGTAGAAGGAAATTGATCTGCATTACTTAATCTGCCTCAAACAAATGGAGGAGTTTGAAGCCCATGGCCGTAAAAAGATTAGGAAGTAAAGAAATGTCTCAAGGAGGAGAAATGATAAGCAGAGTGTCAAAAATCGGTCTTTTTTGCAATTTAGTAGTGTAGTTATGCCTAAAAATAAGAATGGTGTTGGCACAATGAACTCTGTACTCAGGAGAGCTTTTTTTGTGGGAGGTATTTTTTTAGGGAACTGTTAGGTTTCTATAGAGATCAATTGGGGGGAAAAAGCCATGTCCCTATCTTCTTAACTATATTTTATAAGTGAGAAAATATTTATCGTTTCAAAATAAAGTAGATAAGAATGATTTTTAAAGTGTTGTTTTGGGTAAATTATCACTAAGAACTGAAGATTTTTTTTCTCAATGAATCTGAAAGCAGCTTTTAAATGTCTGGTGCAATGAATGTAATAAAAGTTGGTTTCTTTGTTGAAAAGAGCTTCCTGAGAAATGCCCATCCTATTGTCATACTGTGATCCTCCCAAAGTGATTGTTATTGATGTCTTTATATGATCATTTGCAACTATGAAAGTATTAAGACATTTCAGTTTCTGTGTTTGTATAGAAACCTTGATGTTAAGGCCAAGCTACTTGTACAGGTTGAAATGGTAACTTAACGCCATATTTGACTGTACTCGGCCTACAGATAGCGGTAACGGGAAATATTTTTTTTTTACTCTCAAGAAATAGCCATTTTAAGATACTCTACCCTCATGTCTTCTATTTTCTCTTTTAATTATCTCAAGTACCTTTGGAGACTTTTAAATGAAAAGGAAATAATATCATAAACATCCGTGTTCCTACATATTTGTGTTATCCTTAGGGAAAAAAAGTATTATGGTTGAATTATTCTTAAATTCATGCCACTGTCATCCCTCTCTCCCACCTTCAGTAGCTGATAGAATTTTTATAGCTTTTTTAATAAGCGGGTTTTCAAACAATCATTATAATGTTTATTGACTCTTCAATGTTTATGGATCTTTTTACAGTTAAATCGTCAATCTGAAATTGTTTCTACCAGTTCTGGTGATCCCTGGAAGACATGTGCAAGACGAAGCAAGGCTGAAAGTTTAAAACCTTTAAAAGGCAACCCAATTGGACTTAACATGTTAAGCAACAATAAGAAATTGAGGTATAGGCACTTCACTACACATTCCTACAGAAAAGATAAAAGTGTTTAACACCAAAAATTAACTACCTTTGTAGCCAGTTGACCCAACCTGTACCTTATCTTTTCACTTTATTAGCAGTGCCAAGAGGTAGAGTTGTTCCAGTGTGTGGATTCTTTCCTTTTAATCTTGGGATTAGGGTTGATTGCAATGGTTTCTTATTCTGAATAAAAATATTACAAGAAAAGTTTCAGTAGACTAGGATTTCATAAGATGAACTTGCTCTCCTATAGTTAGTAAAATCTTGGTCATAATGTTAGAAGTAGAAGGCACTGGAGGCTAGAGTGCTCCTGTCTCCTTTAGGGGATACTTATTCAGGATTGTCTCAATAAGGGACTTTTTTTTTTCTTTTTCTTTTTTTTAAGATATCTTATTCCTCTCCTAGATACAACCCACCTTTCCTTTGTGGTACTCATAGGGAACCACTGTTACTGATATGATTGGGCTCTTACACCTCTCCGAAATAGAGTTGAAAATCACTGTTTCATATCAATTTTGTCAATTTATAGATAGAAAACTGAGGTACATAAAGGCTAAGTAACTTTGAAGTCAGTGGCAGAATCAGAAGTAGAATTTGGGACTCCTGACTTTTTTTTTTTTTTTTTTTACAATAATACATTTGATTTTGATTTTGATTTTGGCATATAAGAAAACTTTGTAATACTCATGGTTTAAAAGCTTTTGATATGGATAGTCCCTAATAGAGAAGAAGAAAAGAAAATATATCTGAACTAATTTATAAGATACCTTATAGTGCAAAACATACATTTAGGATTCCTGCTTTCTATTCCAGTGTTCTTCTACTCTGTATATTTCATGAATTGTATTGGAAACATTTCAGAGACAAATTCAGGAAGTAGAAAACTCCTAGTGGACAATTGAACGTGGTCAATTGGGTTGGGTTAATGTATAAATATATATAAACACATTTTTTTTTAGTGTGAAGGTTTTGTGTATGTGTGTATGTTCAGATTTGAAAGGATATATTTTGCATATGTGTATGTAATTTTCCTCTGTTCAAATTATTCTTTGTCTCTTGTATCTGCAGTGAAAATGCACAAAATGCATCAATATGTTCTGGAACTGTAGTTCATGGTAGACGTTTTCAACATGCTAATGCACAGATATCACTAGTAAAAACAGCAGCCCAAAGGTAAGGATTTGAATTACCTTTGTTTAGAGTGTGTGTGTTTATATATATATGCATATCATCGTTTTTAATCATTTTGCACCCTTTTTTTTCTTTAAACAGTTTTTTTACTTTGTGGAACTTTACCGTGTTTCTCTTGTTTGTCACAAGATATTCCTGTCTCTGAATAATTCATGTCTTAGAATTTTATTATTTTATATCTGCTTTTGAATAAATCACATTCTATAAGTAGAGACTTAAAAGCCTTTTTATTGCATTATATTCCAGTTAAATTAATCTGATTTTACAATATTGACCTAAAACATTTGACAAGAAACCTTCAGCTGGTAGTTTAGCTCTGATGAGTAAAACTACAGTTATTAGTTTACTTTCTTTTTAAGATTTATTGGATTTCAGAGTACCAAAATAAATCACATTAGTTTTAGCTGAGAAAATTTTGTGTTTTAGTAGATTTGGATGTTCTCATCGATCATCAAAGTAATACTTGAACCTTAAAATAATGAAAGTAACAGTGGGGAAAGCTTAGTGTTTTAAGTGTGTGTTTTTCATGACCATTTTTGAATGGTTATGAAATTTCAGTTGAATTTCAGTTCTGAGTCTATTTTAATTGACTAAGAAATCTTAGGATCCAACAATAAAATAAATATTATGACTAGTTGTGTAAAATGTTTTTATAAATAGTAAAATTTAAAGATTTGGTATATATGCTAAATGCTGCTCTTCATTTTTTTAAAAATGTTGATCTAGATTGTTGCTCATTCAGAAAATGGCCTGACTCTTAGAAACCGTTGCTATATTTGCTGTGTATGTAGATTTGCTATAGCATAGATTTTTAACTTAAATACCTTAAATCTTTCTCATACTTTAGGATAAGATCTTTCTTTTGCTTAAATATATTACCATAGATAAAACATTGTAAAATTAGATATTTGAGAAATACAACTAAAAAGACAGAAAGAGAACTTATTGCACATACCAAAAAATTGGCTTCTCTTACTGTAAAGTACACAAATCAAGTCTAGCCAACATATGGCACAGACATGAGAATAAATAATAAAAGGAGAGTAATCAGTGGGGAGGCAAAAAGAAGAGACACAGTGTTTTTCACACACTGATCACATTGGTAGAATCCATTGCTGACAAAGATTTGTCTTTCTGATATTCTGAAAATGCGGTCCATGTTGAAATACTCATTTATGGTTTATGATCAAGTGATATATTCTACAACTAAAATTATTATTGCTTTTGAACTTATTTATTAGTTTGGAATTATTTGCAGTGTGTCCTATTCTCCCCATCCTCCTTTCATCATTGGTAATATTAAAAAACTGATTTCAGTCTGGAAATTGGTTTGTGTTTTGTTTTATTCTAGGTCTTTGCACTTATTATACCTTGCATATGTATTATTGCTATCTGCATAAAATAGTAGATTCTGTTAAGAGGAAATGGCATTTACTAGTAAAATATTTCTCAAAACAAAACAAAACAAAACCCTGAATTAGTTTATATTTAGAGAAACACTCCTGAGTGAAAATACCTGACAAGAACAACTAGGAGCAGTAAGGAAAACTGAAAAGTCATGTTAGCAGATTCTATTTATGTTTGTCTCTTAAATTTATAGAATAAACATTTCTTATTCTTGCTACACTGTGTCATTAAAAAGGTTTTGACATTCAAAAACAATTCATTGAGAGTGTTTCTAATTTTCTTCCTTCAAAATCATTGAGTGATTTTATGCTACATGCCAGGCATAGATGAGGTACAGCATAGTCAAAGGTGAATATGACAAAGTCCCTGCTTTCAAGCTCAGGTTTGATTAGGGTAGAAGACAGAAAGAGGAGTAAACAAATAATTACATGGTAAGTGCAGTGTAGTAGACACAGTTTGCATAGTGCTATTTACAGAGAAGGGAGCTGTGAAGAATTCACAAAGGAAGTGTTAAAGAAGCTTTTGCGTGTACTCCATGCAGTAGGAATCACATCTTCAAAGGCATGAAGATGGTTGCTACCAAACTTTTGGTTTTATTTTATTTTTTCTTTTTTTTAAGGCTT
>NC_058410.1:81078798-81129681 GCF_002201575.2 Neomonachus schauinslandi | reverse complement strand
CTACCAAACTTTTGGTTTTATTTTATTTTTTCTTTTTTTTAAGGCTTTGGTTTTAATTAGTGTAGTTTTGGCACAGTTGCCAGGGTTCAGATGAGGTGAGCACTGTAGTTTTTACTGGCTTCTACAACTCAACTCTTAATTTGAAATTAAAGGAAATGCCACAAGTTGGTAATTCACACACTCGTCTTGGAGAGAGTGGTATAACTTCTCTTTTAAAAATAAATCACACCTGCATTTTGAATAATTTGTAGTTCTTTATTAAGATATGGGAATAAGTACATCACACTTTTTTAATCTGAAGGGAATAAGTGAAGATTATTAAAGTATCTGATTAGATTAGCTACTATTTGGGAGAACATTAAGATTTCAATCTATTTTCTTACTGCTACTACAAATGTTAATATAAGTCATATTTAAAAGATAGGTTGTTTACGTACTAATAGTGATGGAGGAGGCTAGTCTTAGTATGGAAAAATGAAATGTAGAAATTAAAAAATCTATATAACTCTATATCATCTCCACCCCTAACTTCAATGAGACTTGCTAAAAGAGCACATTTACTGGTTTATGTTTATTTACATTTTCACCTTTTTTTGTTTTTGTTTTTTATTAAGGATAGGTGAAAAGACTTGTAAGGACCGTAGGGGAAAATGAATGTCTACAAAAGCATATATAATCCATAAATGGGAAAATGGGCTCCTGGAATAAGCAAGATTTAATTATTAATGAAAAGCACCACTTTGAAAGAATTTTTGAAGTCTTAAATCAGGTCATGGATACCAGAATCAATCAATCTCTCTTTTTTCCTTCCTTTTTAAAAAAATTTTAAGAACACTAGTACAGCACTAGTACAAGAATGAAATAGTCCAACAAGAATGTAAGTTGACATTTTTACAAAGTCCTAATTACTAATAATGGCTTCCCTCTCCATTTTTTTAAAAGCTTTTTTTTTTTTTTTTAATATGTATGCTCCTCTAGGTCAGGGCTTGATAATATACACATTGAAGAATCTTATAGAAGCACAGTGACTTATAAATTAGATATCCTGTCATAATAAATGCAGTTTCTAAAAGGATAAGAGAAATGAGCATGGGCGTATGTATTTTTTTTTGTTTTGTGTTTTTTGTTTTCTTCCTAACACCCTTGGTTTATTGGAAAGAACCAAACCTGTTTCTTCTACTGCTACTCTGTCTTCTACCTCTTTCCTTTACTCTATACAGGTGAGTTTAAAAACACAAAAACAAGAGACTACTAAACTCTTCTCACTTCTTGGGGACAACAGTGTAGAGCTAGAAATGGCTGTATGAGGTATTAATGCCTAACTTTTGGTTTTCATTTTACTTTTCCTGGAAGCAGAGCTCTAGTAGAAATAAATATATAAGATAAGTTGGACTGTATTTAAACTTTCATGTTTATATTTTGTTTTATTTAATAGGGTGGTAATATTCCCTCATTTTTTTGTCATTTATCCAACATAAATTTATTTTATAGATTATCCTGTTTTTTTAATAGTAGAGGTAAAATTTCAAATATGTTATTCATGTAAGCTTATAATTCTTTACTGTTGGAAAATTTTTAAAGTAAGAGTTTCTTTTCAGTGTTGCTTATGTAAAACCACATAACCTCTTTTTTTTTTTTTTTTTTAATTTGCTAGGATTGATACTTTACTTGTTTGTTCCACGCTATAGGAATATGAGAGTTAATATGGGGACTCGGAATTTGTACACTATGTTTTTTTTTTTTTACAATTAGTTCTGACTATTTTGTTCATTTTATAATAAGAATTCTTGGATATGAATCTTACTCTAAATTGAAGATTTTTGTAATTTTACTCTTGAGTAATTGATACTGATAACTTTTTAGATTTTCCATGAGCTGTGGAGAAGGATGGACCTGTTACACATTGGATTTCTTATTGGAGGCCATGATTTTAAATCCCAGGCCTTTCCTTGTGTCCAAAACCATATGCTGCTGTATTTAATCTATGGCGTAAATGCAAAAGTTTCAACCTTAATTATCACACCTGGTAACAGAATTGGAACCACTAAAAATTTTATGACTTTCAGGAAATTCTTCTTTGAAGACTATTTACATAACTACTCTAAAATAACATATCCTCAAATGGTTGATGATTAAATAAAGCTCTTTCAAGAATCTTTCATCTCTTTGTACATCCTTTTTTCTTAAATATGTTTAGATATAAATTGTTTCTGTATTAAAAATTGAAAAACAGTTTACATATCTGACAAGGTTCAAAACTTAGTATATAATATATATATTGTGTTTAAAACGAATTAATCACCTTAGAGTTTTGCCTTATTGACCACAGTTACTAAAACTACAATGATATACCAAAAATGAGGTCTTGCCTCTTACATTTTTTTTCTTTTTCATGTTTTAAGCAGTCTGGACCAAAAGGAAAGGTAAGCTTAATATTGATGAAATTAGAGCATGGATATAACAGTAAGAGATCAAGATTATTTTTATGCTTTGAAAAATATCCATTGAATTAGAGTTCATCATAAAGCTTATTAATTATTTTAATGAAAGGAAACATTAATGGCAGAACATGATATTTGACTTATGGGGACTATTTTACCATAATTCTCAAAATGGTTATATATTTATGCTGACGTGACTGCTTTCCTTTTAAAAGTAGAATATTTTAATGCCTTAGTAGTAAAGTTGTTTTCAGCTAATAGCATTAAAATCTTTCTTGTTATATTTTACTGATAATACTTTTGTTTTTATACTTTAGTAGATAGAGTTGAAGGGGAAAATGGAATTAGAATACTTTAAGCTTGGAGTTAAAATTCTAAAAATCAATGTATTCCTATTCTGACCCAAAATGGAATTTATGATCACTGTTTGTTCCCTTTGTAATAACATTGGTAGACACGTCCTTTAGCAGAAGTGTTGAATGATGTAAATAATTTTTTAAGAATGCACATTTCTTTGAGTAGTGAAATGATTGTAATTGTTTTAAAGCACATGTTTGTAAGAATAGCTACTCAGTGTATTATATAGAATTTTTTGTGCATATACATCTTTTTTCTTTTATGAGAATCTCAAAAGCCTTTTATGAACCTCCCCACAAAAAACAGGTTAACAGCCCTTGTATTACACCAATACTTACATGTAATTGGTGAAGGTCAAAAGAAGGGACATATTATAATTTTGTTTAATTATATAATTTTAACTCTATAATTTTTTTAAAGGTGTAGAAAAATCAAAGAGGACAACTTGTAATATTTTATAAAATGCTGTATATTCCATCTTCCTTAAGGTTCCTTAAGGTTTGGAAATATAAAGATGATCCTGTCAGCAAATTTTTTAGGCATATTTTATAATTCTGAAAATGGGTTGTGCAGGTACTTTACTATCTCCTGGGAAAGAAAAAGTATTTTCCCATTGTGTCTGTTTTTCTCTTTGAGTAAAGCATTATTTTCTGTCAGATATAGATGAGTCATTTTATCTTTAAAATTTTTAACTCATAAGTGATTACATGTTTTTTTGAAAACCGTTAATAAGATTTTTAAAATAAAATTGCTGGGGCGCCTGGGTGGCTCATTCGTTAAGCATCTGTCTGCCTTCGGCTCAGGGTCCTGGGTTCGAACTCCGCATCGGGCTCCCTGCTCTGCGGGAAGCCTGCCTCTCCCTCTCCTTGTGTTCCCTCTCTCGCTCTCTCTCTCTCTCTCTCTCTCTGTCAAATAAATAAAATCTTTAAAAAATAAAATTGCTGAAGAATGTACATTAAATAACTCTTCATGCAGTCATGCACAAAACAGCTTCTTGTTTTATTAAATACTTTCCCTGTATACTATACCAGATAAAATGTAAGTACTTTTAATATTCTCAGATTAATGTTAAAGGTCTTAGATTATTCAGTTTTTCACAATAGCCTTGGAGGGTTTATACTGACTTTCTGCACTGTTGGCTTATGCATATTTCTCTAGTGGAAATTTGTTCATTGATAAATTCAGCAAATATTTCATGACTTTATGTGCCAGGCACTACTCTAGGAGCAGACAGAAATCCCTACCCTCTTGGAGCTTACATTCTTATTGGAATAATACTGGAATAGAAGTCAGAAGATGTGGAATTGAGTAATCAGCAGTACCAGTAGGCACATAATTTACTGTAAATGGGAATGATAATATTTTCCCAGTTGTAAAGGAGATTTGTGAGGAACAAGTGAGATAATTATTTAAAACTGAACTTACATACTGTAAAATTTGAAATTTCTGTAATAGTAATAGATCTTGAAATTCTTTCAGCCTTTTGTACTAAGATTACTGCCAGGGACTAGATATGAAGCAGCAACTGTTTATAAAATACCTTGTAATGAATATACCTGAGTGCGTTATTCAGCAGTATAGTTATCTTTAGGTTGAATTTAGCCCATTAATCCTTTGGATCCTTATATAAAATTATTTTGTGTTTATCTTTGTTGGAGATGGATAAGGTGAGAAGAACTTTTGCATCAGTACATTTTACTTGTGAATTCTTTTCATATGAGCCTTTTTGTCCCCTTCTTGTGAACATAAGTTACATCTTTTTTCTCATCTTAATGGAGAAGTAAAAGATCCTTTATCTTTATCCCTCAGCACATGAGAGACTATATATTTCTGAACTAAATGAATTACTTACAAGAGAATGTTTATCTAATAAAAACTAGGTAGTTGTGGAAGGTTAATCTTTTCCAGGTTTTTTCCTGTTTGTACACTGGGCACAATGGAGTTTAAAACCAAACTGGAATAAATAATAAATAGCAATATTAAGATCTAGAGCTTGCAAACTTCAAAAAATTGCTGCCATTTTTTGTTGTTGTTGTTGTAGGTGACTTTGACAATTTGAATGACTCAAGTTCTTTTCTGACTCATGAACAGATTGGTTGTGAAACACAGTGTATCTGGTAGAACCAGCAACCTAGAATATTTAACCTGGTATTAAAACTGTTCTTTTTTTCCTCCATAGATAAAGAATCCATTGACCCATTATGAAACTGAAGCACACAGTGATTTTCAAATTTAAAATTTTTTAAAAATTTAGAAAAGTATGTGTCTATTATAGAGAATTTTGAAAACAACAGAGTACAAAGATGAATAGAATGCAATGCAAGAACATAATGAAATACTAGGAATGTTTATATAAAGGATGTGTTTGAAAAGACAAGTATAGAGATTTTATAATTTTCTAAAAGTTCTCAAAATAGAAAATTACAGTATTAGGATCCCAGTGCATTTTTTTCCAATATTTTTTCTGTACTTTTTAATATACCCAACACATGTGGAATCATAAAAATACAGCTGCATATTCTGCATTTTCACTTAACATTGCGTCATAACATTTTACACTGTCATTAAGTTGACTTCTAAGAATGATTTTTAATGAATGCATAATAGGTTGTCTTGCAGATATACATAATTTATTTACCCATTAGCTCATTATTATATGTGATACATTCATGAACAACTTTGTGTATAAATTTCTAAATGAATCTCTTAAAATAAGCTCTGGTAAAGGATTGTTTGGACTAGGTCACAAATGTTTTTAATGCTCTTCGTAAGTACTGCTAAATTGTTTTACAGAGAGGTGGTACCTATTTATAATAGTATTATAAATTGCTGTCTGAAGATAATCTGAAAATAAAATTATATTCAGATGATACTGTCTTTTTTGGAATTATGAGTCATCTAAAACCTTAGAAATAATAAAGTTGAGCAGCAGGATGATAGGCTACAAGACAAATAGTATTAATAATTGTTTCCTTCATTCACCTCTAATCATTTGGAGTGTATAATGAGAGACCAAAATTTTATTCAAAGCAGCAACTTGAATATCCAGCAATAAAGTTAATAATTTATAAACTTTTCTAAATGTATCTAAGTCTTACTCTCAGGCCTATATTATATTTCTGGTTGGTTGTTAACATTGCTCCTTAAAGTAAATTTAATGGAATTTTAGTCAAAATCTCAGTGACTTTGTTGTTATTTTAAGAAATTTGACATTTGCTAGTTTATTTAGCAGAGTACAGCCATACTTGAGAACAGCAATAGACTTTTTTTTTTTTTAAAGAAGAATAGAGGAAGAGAAGAATGACTTGTCTTGCCACATAAAACATAGTGTAAAGGAAACAGTCATTTAATATGGAAACCCTAGAAAAAGACTAGGAAGAAAGAGAGTAAACAGACTAGAGAGTCCCAGTATATCCCATTTCCAACCAAGATGTCCAGTCAATAAATATAAACAAGTTTGTAGTGTCTTTAAATGACTGAATTATGATATTTGTACCTTGACTGAAAAATTAGTATTTTAAGTTTCTGCATGGTAGCCAGTAGTGGTTCAGTTTTTGCCAACAATACCGTCTTTGTACAGCAATGTTTGTACAATTATTTGACCTGAGAAATGCACTTCCGATTGCATACTGCCTTTTAGATACACACATTTATTCTAAGTATTTTTCAAGTGCTTGCTATGTTCTAGGCATAAGGACACAGTGATGAACACAATAGACAAGATCCCTGCACTCCTGTGGTTTACATTTTGATGGGCAAAGACTGATAATGAACAAGTAAAACATGGACTAATAAGTTCTTTTTTAAAAAAAAAAAGATTTTATTTATTTGAGAGTGAGTGAGTGAGTGAGCAAGCATGAGCATGGGAGAGAGGCAGAGGGAGAGGGAGAAGCAGACTCCCTGCTGAGCAGGGAGCCCGATAAGGGACTCGATCCCAGGACTCTGGGATCATGACCTGAGCCAAAGACAGATGCTTAACTGACTGAGCCACCCAGACACTCTGAAATAGTATCTATGTAAAGAAGCATAATTGGGTGATGTTAAAGAGTGACAGTATGGTTTCTTTAGATTGCATTTTCAGAGAAACTTTTTTTTAATTTATTTTTTTTAAAGATTTTATTTATCGGGGCGCCTGGGTGGTTCAGTCGGTTAAGTGCCTGCCTTCAGCTCAGGTCATGATCTCAGGGTCGTGGGATCGAGCCCCACGTTGGGATCCCTGCTTGGGGGTGGTGGGGGGAGTTGGCTTCTCCTTCTCCCTCTGCCTGCCTCTCCCCCTGCTTGTGCATGCTCTCTCTCTCTCTTTCTCTGTCAAATAAGAAAAAAGATTTTATGTATCTATTTGATTGAGAGAGAGTGCATGCAGAGGGAGAAGCAGGCCCCCACGCTGAGCAGGGAGCCTGACGCGGGGCTTGATCCCGGGACCCCGGATCATGACCTGAGCCGAAGGCAGAGGCCTAACTGACTGAGCCACCCAGGCCCTCAGACAAACTTTTTACAACAAAGCTAACATTTAAACAAGGACTAAATGAACAGTCAGCCATGCCATCATCACATAGATGGCTCTTCCAGATAGGAAAGAGATGGTACTAAGATACTAATGCAAGAATGAGTTTAGCATGATCAAGGAATAGAAAGAAGGACCACAGTGGCTGGAGTTTGGGGAGCAAAGGAGAACATGTTACAAGGTGGATTTGGCAAGGTCAGCTAGGTCCTAGATCTTAAAGGCTTTGTAAGATGACCTGAAGAGCTTCATTTTTTATCAGTGCACTCATTAGAAGCTTTCAGGGCATTTTAAGATAGGGAAGTGTTAATACCTGATAAATCTTTGAGAGTTTTTAAAAAAAGTGTTTTGTATATGATTTATAATTTGGTGCAATAAAACCTTAAGTCTGTGGCATTCAATTAAGACTAAGCATGTTCCACTTTCCAAATATCGATGTGCCACAAAGGTAAATCAATAATAGTCTGTGACTAAATATTCAAAACTATCTCAGCAAAATCTAGGAGTTGGGGAGGTAGAAAGTCAGAAATAAAAGGAATCTTAAGGCCTTTTTCTGGGAGGAGAATTGGAAAGGCAAGAAGTAATAGAATTTTAAAGACCTCATCTCATTGGGGATGCAATAGAACATCTTGAAGAAATGGTGGAATCTTGGTAGTGTGTTAACAGAAATATATAATTGGAATAAAGGTTGAGAGAGGAAAGGTAACTATTTGTGAAATTAGGGAAGGAAAACAAATGAATAATAATTGTGCAAACCAGTAAAAATAGGGGAAAAAGGACACTGAAATAATAGCAATATACACAACAGACAGTAAAGTAAGATGAAAGGAAAACATGAAGTCTGTCAGCTGTTAACAGTAATTGTAATGAGGTTGAATATATTTAATAAAAGACAAATTGGTTGGATTAAACCCAGTTATACTATGTTGTTTACAAGAATCAGACATGAAGTAACATTCTGTAAGGTAAAGTTGTTTAGAATCACAAAAGATGCAAACAGAAAGCATGAGTATAACTTTAATAAAAAGATGGAATTATGGATTAGTACTAAATAGGAAAAAGGAGCATGTTTTGTAATGGGCATAGTCTGTAAAAGTATAACAACTAAATACATAAAATTTCCTTAAAATATTTAAAATGCAAGAAGTTCTTGGTTAGAGTACAGCTGTGGAAGATTTTAAATATATCTCTTGGAAAATTAGACTGATTTAGGAGTTTAACATGAGTTTGGAATAATGAATTTTAACATTTGAATATGAATACATTTATTTTATAGAAATACACATTTTTTAGATCAGTTAGAGCAATGGAAAAATTAATAAAATGATCTATCATTAAAATCCAGCAGAAACCAAGACAACAAAAACCCAGCACCCAGATCCTGGTTTCTAATACCGCTCTCTAAGAAAAGCAACATGGAGAAATGACTGATTCTGGGTTTGGGTTAGGGAAAACACAAAATGAATGTGAAGTGTCTTAGTGTTAGAAACCAAGTACTCAAAAAACAAAAGAGTACTTGCTTCAGAAGCAGATACACTAAAATTGTAACATTACAGAGAAGATTTTCATGGCCCTTGTGTAAGGATTACAGGTAGATTATGAAGCATTCTGTATTTCTGTAAATTTTGCATTATATATTTTTTACCAGAATAAAGAAAAAAATGATGTCACATCAAGGGGACACAGGAACCAACTGAAAGCATTCCCAAAGACCAAAACTAAAACAATTGGGATTATAACCTAAAGTATGACTATCCATGTGTCATACTAATAAAAATGATTGAATAAATCATTTATTTACTCAGCTATCCTAGGGTTTTACAAGCTACATAAAATGAAGGAAATGGACAGCTGTTTATTGAATTCTAAATAATTTGTGTAGATAATTCACACTTAAGAAGGAAGTGGAGTTTAACTACCCCACCCCGTTTCTGGGCTGGACTGACTTGTTTATTTACAAATAGAGTGTAGAAAGGGAAAAATATTAACTCCAGAGTGGAGAAACCTGGTAAACACTAGTTAGCCAAATGATCAAGGTTAACATCACCAGTGAAATCATAATGATACTATGTACCTCCTGATATGATGTGATGAGAAGGGCACTTCAACTCTGTAATATCCTAACCCTCAATTTTTTTTAAGATTTTATTTATTTGAGAGAGAGAGAGTGTGAGTGCCCATAAGCAGAGGGGAGAGGAAGAAGCAGACCTCCCCGCTGAGCAGGGAGCCCTTTGCAGGGCTTGATCCCAGGGCCCTGAGATCATTACCCCAAGCCGAAGGCAGAAGCTTAACCTGAGCCACCCATGCGCCCCTCTTCCCCCAAATTTATAACCTTGGTCTAATCATGAGAAAAACATCAGAGTGACTCAGGTTTAGGGGCATTCTACAAAATAACTGCCGATTCTCTTCTAAAATGCCAAGGTCATGAAAGATCATGTAAGACTGGGAGACGGAGGAGGCTAAAGAGACAATACAACTAAATGCAGTGGATCCTGGATTGGATTCTGGAACAAAAAAAGGATATTAGTGGAATAGCTGGTGAAATTCAAATAAAGTTTGGCATTTACTTAATAGTAGTGTACCAATGTTTGTTTCTTTTTTGACAATATATGATACTGATGAAGGTGCTAACATTAGGAGAAACTAGGTGAGGGATATTATTCTGAATTGTCTTTTCAACTCTTCTGCAAATCTAAAATTATTACAAAATTAAGCTTATTTTAAAAAAACTTCCAGGGCTGAGTCTTATCTAACCCTTAATAAGCAGAGCATTTTGAGGTTATTTAAACAATTCTTCACAAAAGGAAAAAAAACTTTCCAATTGTTTTATGCAGCTTATAAAGTGTTGGGTCCATGAGGTGAGGGGTTTTTTGTTTGTTTTTTATGTTGTTTTTTTTTAAACTTCTACACAAAACGAAAACCCTTACAAGCAAAAAAATCCCCACCTGTAGATAAGAGATGACAGGGAAGTTTCTGTGCTTCTGCTTGGTTTGAAGTGAGAAAGAAATACCCACTGAGAAAACCTAGGCTTGAGCTGTTTGGACTGTGAAATTTTTGTATCTGTAGAGTGATGGAACCCTCAAACCAAGAAATCAACATAAAATTTGATTTTTGATCACCTAGCAATTTTTTAAAAAACTAAATTTTAAAGAATACAACATAGTTTATGGCTGGAAAGTTTTCAAAAATTTTATCAAAGTAATAACGACTTTCATCCTGAAATTCTTATATTCTTGTATTAAATTTTAAGATATGCTTTTATTTCTGTAGTTTATTCATACATATCTTATTTATTTTTAAAGATTTTATTTATTTATTTGACGGAGAGAGACGTAGCGAGAGAGGGAACACAGGCAGGGGGAGTGGGAGAGGGAGAAGCAGGCTGAGCAGAGAGCCCGATGTGGGGCTCGATCCCAGCACCCTGGGATCATGACCTGAGCCGAAGGGAGATGCTCAACAACTGAGCCACCCAGGCGTCCCTATTCATACATATTTTAAAAGAAAAATCAGTTTTCCCTGTTTATATAGGGAAACATGTAGCACATATTCAATATGTTGTGGCCATAAGGTCTGGAAATGTTGGCCCGTATACAGAATAGTTTATTAACGTTGCATTATAATACATGATAGTCATGGATATTATATGATATATTCAGTGGTGTTTGTTCCTCATTTAGCAAGGCGTAGTTTAGTGCACTGTGTCAAATGGCAAAGAATACAGTGCATTTAATGCAGCACTTTCACCAATCCATGCACAAGTATGATTGGTTGTCTCAGATGATTCATGTCAGTTATTACTAAATAAACCTGTATTTGTAGCATACCCCAGAATAGGTAATCAAGCAGGTTCAAACTAACAAAATCCAAATTATCTGTATTTTCAGATTTTGTGCCCGTTCTCTGTCAAATAATTATTTTCTGTATTGATAATCGTTAGTATTGAAGAATATATACTATTTGTGTTAGCCAGTGTTTTAAAAATACTTTTTGGAGTTTACTGTACTAGTATCATATTTTGCTTCAGATTCATTGCCTCTGTTGCATTTTAAAGTTGATATCTTTATTTTTCCAAAACGAAGAGTTAGAAAATTAGAGATTAAAAAACCGATTATTTGACTTAAAGATAAGACTCCATTATATGCTTTTTAGTGTGAAAATATATGGAATATAAAAACATGAGTTTTAAGTTTAGTATAATTAGCTGAAAACCTACCTCCTTTATAAGTGCTAGTACTACTACTATCTCTTAGGCAAATTCTCATCTTTACAACTCATATCCTCATGAATCTTCAAAATTCTGTCAGGGTGGAAATTGCCCAGTTGTACAAATAATGCTGCTCAATAATCATGAAAATTCTATTACTCATCAGTATGGATGCAGTTTGCCAGATTTCAGATTCTGGCATTGCTGTTTAATAGTTACGTGAGTATAGGCAAGTCAACCATATTGTACCTCGGTCTCATCTATAAAGTGCTAATAATAATATATACTTTATAAGGTAATTTTGAGAATTAAAGTACTTAAAGATATAAAGTCCTTAGAATAGTACCTGGCACATGATGCTCACTATCTGCTAACTGCTGTTACAAATACACTACTATCGCTACTCTTGCTATTTTCTTCTCGTGTCATTCTCCTATTTTGTTTTTAATTGAGATGCTTTGACTTCTACAACATAGAATATGAAATTCTTTTGGAAAAATTTCTTTAGGATTTTTGTTTACTTAATTATATACTCTGATAGGTATTGATCACTAGTGTGAATTTACAAATAATAGTACAGCCTCTTTTATTTTTAATTCCCTGGCTAAGTAAAATGGGAATATTTTTAGAAGTTTTTATTTAGGGTGGAAAAGTAGCTATTGTAGCTCCCTGGTCTATTGTACTTTTTATAAATCTTTAATACTTTTATCCCATAACTAGCTATAGTTTTTTTTGTTTTACCCCAAAATTAGTGTATATTTGGACTTAACGTTCTATTTTAGGATCTTTATTTACTAAGGATTATGTTCAGAATCCTGAAAATTGTATATGAAGTCTGACAATGTAATTTAATGTATTTTTAAAGTATAATTATATCTCCATGATGTATTCAAAGTACAAGACTAAAATACTTGTTCCATAATTGCTGGTTTTATACATAACATTTTTTGTACTTATTTTGAAATTTTCCTCAAGGCCAGTATCTTAATCACTATTTATTCCCTTTAGTCACTGATTTGTTTTTAAACAACTAAAAAGATTTACAGCAAAATTGGGCAAATTGGGTATTATTAAGCTGATTTTTTAATTCAGAAAATGTGACAATGAAGTATTACATTTTTTTATGTGGTTTTTATAAATTGACTATGAAGGCAGTTCCAAAAGAAAACTAAAGTTTTGTGCACCATGTAACTTTGGTGACTACTTTGAAAGGACAATAATTTAGATTCATTTATTACTAACTATTTATTTGAAAGTCTGCTTGCTAGGGGGCTTTGATAGATTAACAGTCCAAATAAAAGGTAGTCACTTTTCTTAGGGACCTTACAATGTATTAAGCTTTACTATATTTGTATATATAGTTTCATTATTTTATAGTATCACTTTTTTATATGGCAAAGAAGCTATGGTTTGCTTTTAATAAACATATTGTAGGTATTCCCTCAGCCTTTTCTTTTGAAAATATTTTTTCTGTTAAATCTATATAAATTTCCTTTTTTAGGAAAGAATACCCACCTCATGTCCAAAAATTTGAAAATAATTCTGTAAGGTTGAGTCGGCCTCAAGGTGTTGGTAAGTGTACAGTTTTACTTGTTAACACCTGTGAAAGGTTTTGAATAGTTGTATGAAAGGTAAAAGTAGAGATGTGACACTGGTTTTAGAATATTCCCAAGTATAATAGATATATGTAGAAAAGCATTTTTTATAACTGATTTGAAATCTTAACTGTGACCTGAAATTATCAGGGAATAGTTGCACAATTACAGTGTGAAATCTTTTTTTAATTAGTATTTTCATTAAATTCAGGATCCATGCATTAACTGTAGATGGGTTATAGCTTCAAAATTGTGTTTTATTGAACTGTATTATAATCTTGTATGATGTGGTTTTGTTTTAAATGGTTATGATCCTAAAATTTAGGATATATTAGGCAGCCACTGAATTTAAAAGAGACCATACCTGATACAATTGTGTTAATAATAGATATTGGAAAATAGTTGTGGGTGGAAATTTTGATTTTCATTGAAATAATCTTTTAATATACTGATAATTAGTGCAAAAATAAAGGCAAATAGTATTTATGGAAAATGTGTCACCATCAAATTGATTTTTATTATCTAGAATAGTGATTCTTAATCTGTGTGTCTATCTTGTTTGTCCCGGGCCTTTTCTTGCTTAAACCACAGTTCTTATCCAAAATCTAATTAATTTAAACAGCTGGGTTTTCCTGATAGCTAAGAGTTTGTTTTTTAAAGCACCTAAACTCTTTGCTACTCGAGTGGAAATGTTTTATTCGTATGTTGAACATATCCCTATTTTATGATAAGAATATTCCAAACTTTATCCTTTCTTAATAACTTTGCAGTTATGAATGTGAATTATTATACGTGGCACTATATGGATATGCTCATTGTTTATTAATAATAACTACCCACTTCAACATTCATTCTGTTATACCTTAAATCTTTTTTGAACTCTGTACTGGATGCTGAGTCAAATGCCTTATATTCATTATTTGCTTTTATCCTAATTCATTATCTAAGATCCTTTAAGCTAAATTTAACTTTACCTACATTGTGTACAGAGGAAACTGAAGCACAGCGGGATTATACAACTTGCTCACAGACATGGAGCTGGTATTGCAATCTAGGCCTATTTGATACCAAAGCCCATGCTCGTTACCACTGTGCTTTACTATTTTCTTGCTAGACCAGAAAGAAAGTTATTTCTAATCCTCAGAGAAGAACTGCATAATAGGTATTATCATTCTCATTGCACAAAAGTATTTTGGTGAGCTAAGGGATTTGGCCCATTCTGAATGGTTTTAGGTACAAGTCAGCCCCAGGTTTGTTAGAAATAATTTTTAAAATTTGACAGCATTCATTAAGTAGGTAAGAATAATCTTTAATTTTTTTAAATTTTGAAATCATTTTGACTTAGAGAAAAATTGTAAAAATAGTACAGAGTACCCATTTACTCTTTACCTACTGTCCCCTATTGTAACATCTTAGTCACAGTAGTATATTTATCAATAAGAAAATTGGCATTGGTATAACATTCTTAACTAAGCTATTTCACCAGTTTTTCACTAATACTCAATTTCTCCTCTAAAATCCAGTTTGGGATCTCATACTACATTATTTGTCATGTCTCCTAAGTTTCTCTGACAGTTTTGAAGAGTAATGATCAGTTACTTTGTAGAATGCCTCTCAGTTTGAGTTTACACGATAGTGTCTTTTTTTTTTTTTTTTAAAGATTTTTTTTATTTATTTGACAGAGAGATAGAGAGCACAAGTAGGCAGAGAGGCAGGCAGAGGGAGAGGGAGAAGCAGACTCTCCACTGAGCAGGGAGCCCGACGTGGGGCTCGATCCCAGGACCCTGGGATCATGACCGGAGCCGAAAGCAGCCGCTTAACCGACTGAGCCACCCAGGTGCCCCTACACGATAGTGTCTTATGATTAGATTGAGGCTATGCATTTTTGGCAAAACTTCCTGTCTTTAAAACACATCACATCAGAGGTGATGTTGATGTCTGTTTACATTTACCACCATCTCTTGGAGTTAGGTAGTTTCTGCTGGGTTTCTCCACTATAAAAAAAATTTTTTTCCCTAGTTTTTAATAAAGATCTTGAGTGAAGATACTCTGAGACTATATAAACACCCTGTTTTTCCTTAAGGTTTCACCCACTCATTGTAGCATCCATTGGTGGATCTTGCTGGTAACTATTACTACTTGGTGTTTATCTAATGGTAATTTTCTATTTTTTTCATTTCTTTTAAAGATATTTATTAATGGAAATTCTTATGTAGGGAAAAGCTATACCTTCTCTCAATAATATTCGATTATTTATAGTTTTGGACTCAGATAATATACACTTGGTATATTTAACTCATAAACTTTGTAGCTTTTGTGTTGGGTAAGTACATGTATACTTGAGGATAGGATGAATAACAATGTTATAATAATGCATATATTGTTGTGTAAAGATTGCATTTTTTTTCCAATTTTTTTCCAATTTTTTTATTGGTATGTTAATCACCATACATTACATCATTAGTTTATGATGTAGTGTTCCATGATTCGTTGTTTGTGTATAACACCCAGTGCTCCATGCAATACGTGCCCTCTTTAATACCCATCACCAGACTAACCCATCCCCCCCCCCCCCAGAACCCTCAGTTTGTTTTTCGGAGTCCATCGTCTCTCATGGTTCGTCTCCCCCTCCGATTTCTCCCCCTTCATTCTTCCCCTCCTGCTATCTTATTTTAGGATTTCCTTTGGAGATTTTTTTTTTTAAAACATTGGGAGTTCAAACTCCAGAAATAGTAGTTGCTGGCATAGCACCTGGAATAATTTTCTCCTAAAAAGAAATCACTGGGTTTTTTTTGTTCTTAACACCTAAGGTGATTTTCTCAATTACTTATTTTTCCCCTTTGTTTTGCATTTAAGAGATACTTTCAGAATGAATTTTGATAAATTATAGTCATATGTCAGCACTTAGTGCATTGATAAGCAGCTTTCTGGGATAAAATGAAAGCTTGTGAACAATTGAGTATAATTTTTGGTCAGATCACATATTCTGTTGCTTCATTTGTTTGGTGTTCTTTTTGTATTTTTTCTAAACATAAAGAAAACAACTATATAACTATAAATTAAGATCTCATTTTTTTTCTGTACCTGTTCTTTGTATCCTTGTCAAAGAGAATTAATAGACATTGAACATTTAATTATATTCTTAATGTAATTACATTATGATTACAACTTAAGTCACTAATTTACACTACTTAACCCGTGTGCAGAAGAAAAATATGCCCTTATTCTTAACCAATCTGTATATCTTCCATTAACATCTTAATATATAACTTCCCAGGCTTTTTCTATGCATATACGTTCATTTTATTAAAGCATTCATGTTATATATACGTACAGAACAGTCTGTATATATTGCTTTTTGACTTTGTTATGATATTAATCTGGTTTCTATACTCTAATTATAAGATGTTGGAATAACAGAGGAAAACCAGCACTGAAAACACAATCAAAAGAAGTTTAAGAATCAAATGGATGCGTTTACTTATGGTGGACTTCTTTACAAGTTAATATATCCAAGTCTCTGTAATTACTTTTTAATGAATAGTGACCACTATATTTATGTACCATAATTTAGGTTGTTTTCAGTGGTTTGATAGTATATATATTATGATTAATAATCTAGGATACACATCTTATTGGATCTATTATTTCCTTAGATTAAATCCCTAGTAATAAAGTTATAGGGATAAAGGTTATACATTTTAAAGGCTTTTGATACGTTACTGCCAAATGGCCTTCTTTAAAAGGATATGTCAGTATCCCAAAAAGAGTATTTGAGTATGCCTGTTCTCTCTTGCTCCTCAGCAACATTAGTTATTATCATTCATTTAGGCATTGCTAGTTTGATAGGGAAATAGTATTTGTTTTTCCACATTTCCTTCATTATTGGTGAGGCATTACAATGATCATTTGAATTTCTTCTTTTATTCATGTCTGCCTGTTGTAGCCTTTGCCTGTTTATCACTTACTTAGCATGGCCAAAAGTGATTTTTTTTAAGGAGGTTGTAACAAGAACGTAATACATGACTTTAGTTTTATTTTACATTGAAAATCAGTCGTGCTGGCAGCTACATGATGGAGAAAACTAACTTGATTTGGTTTGTCTTTCTCTTTTGAAAGACTGTAAAAATAATTTAAAAGCAAATACATAGGGGCGCCTGGGTGGCTCAGCTGTTAAGCATCTGCCTTTGGCTCAGGTCATGATTCCAGGGTCCTGGGATTGAGCCCCACATTGGGCTCCTTGCTCAGTGGGGGGCCTGCTTGTCCCTCTGCTGCTGTTTCCCCCCCCCCGTGCTTATTCTCTCTCAAATAAATAAATAAATAAAATCTTTTTTTTTTTTAAGATTTTTATTTATTTATTTGACAGAGACAGACACAGCGAGAGAGGTAACACAAGCAGTGGGGAGTGGGAGAGGGAGAAGCAGGCTTCCCGCGGAGCAGGGAGCCTGATGCGGGGCTCGATCCCAGAACCCCAGGATCATGACCTGAGCCAAAGGCAGATGCTTAACAACTGAGCCACCCAGGCGCCCCAATAAATAAAACCTTTTAAAAAATAAAATTAAAAAAATAAAAAGATGTTGAGCTAGAAAATCCAACAAGAAATATCCTAATCTTGGTGTTCCTCGTATGTGGTCTTGGGTGAACATTTTGTTTTCTTCTTATCCCTCTTTAATACTCATTGCATAGAAACTGCTTTTTATGTCTGAGTCTAACAAAGTAATTTAATCTTCGTAGGAATAATAACTAAAACTTGGATGCTCTGGACTAGAGTAGCTTCTCTGTAACTTCAGGTGTTAGTTGCTGGGAGAAGCTTTCAGTTCCTCTCTTTGTCTGGAGGCTAAGTCCTTATGTTTCTAGATCTGCGAGTGAATCAGTATCTCTGTGTGGCAAAGTTAAGGCATTTTTAGAGATGACATAGTAACAGCATTTCTTCCACCCATGTAATTTCATCTTTTTAAAGTGATATAGTTGTATCTTTTGTAATGTGATTCATTAATCCAGTAAACATTTTTCGAGCCCTTAGCTTGTGCAGTTTCTAGACACTGGGAGAACACATGGCTGAAACATGATTTCTGCTCTTTCAGAGCTGACAGTATAATGGGATGAAACCGATCAGTACAAATAATAGTAAAATAAAATGAGGTGCTAATTGAAGTACAGATAAAGGGGCGCCTGGGTGGCTCAGTCGTTAAGCGTCTGCCTTCGGCTCAGGTCATGATCCCAGGGTTCTGGGATCAAGCCCCGCATCGGGCTCCCTGCTCCGCGGGAGGCCTGCTTCTCCGTCTCCCACTCCCCCTGCTTGTGTTCCCTCTCTCACTGTCTCTCTCTGTCAAATAAATAAATAAAATCTTAAAAAACAAAAAAAAAGTACAGATAAAATGCTGTGGAAGCTCCAAATATTGCTTATGCATGCTTAGTGTGAGGCAGACGCAGCTTCTTAACAAAGAATGGTTTGACTTTACTTAGGTAAATAGGGAGGGCTTTACTTGTGAAGAGAACAGCAATATATGTAAGAGGGTGGAAGGAAAAACAGTCTGGAAAAATGCATCTCTTTGAGGTGCAGTTTGTTTGGAAGACTGAAACATCAACACAAACTTGCTTTGTGAAAAGCTGCGGTTCTGAATTTTTTCCTTAGCTACTAGAATCTTTGAGAGATTTTAAGCATTAGAATGATAGTCGTTTTTTTGCTAGATCACTTTGGCAGTAGTGGGGAAGGATTTGAACCAAGCTCATTTAGAGTGAGGAAAATCAATTTAGGCAAGAGGTAAGCATCTGAAATGTAGTGGCAGTGGTTTTGGAGAGGAAGAAATGAATTTAAGAGCTGTTAGTAGAATTCCTTGAATAAGAGGAAGGAGGCACAAGGAGAAGTCAACTATTATTCAGATTTCAGCTTTGATGTCCAGGAAAGTAAAGGTGTTTGAACTGCCAAAGGCTGAGAAGGTAGAATTCACTTAGTGCAACTCTGTGTGTTTATAATAGCAAGAATAATTATATAGGCTTCTTAACACAATATTGTATATCAAACTCAGAAATATTACATAATGTTGATTTCTATGTGCATATAATCTCCTTATTTAAAAAATTAAAAGGAGGATATTGAAGATAGGAATACGGAAGTATTTAACAAATTTGGGATTATGCAGGTAGAACATTTTGATTTGTAGATTCATTAACTTATGTTTTAGAAACGTGTATTATTTTCTTGCTTACTTAAATCTTTGCTGATAAAATCAGATTGTAATAAATACTGTCCTGTTTTTGTTTTTCACTTAAAAATTCTAATTATATCCTTAATGAAAATTATTAAACTTACATTGAAAAATAATGAGGAAAATCTTTTTGTATTTCTTGAACATAAAAAACCATTAAGCTGCATATTACTTTAGTTTCCTTCATCTAAACAGTTGTAGCCAGTGTTTGAATTAAAATTTTTTCTCGTTACTAATTTTTTTTTTTTAAAGATTTTATTTATTCATTTGAGACACAGAGATAGAGAGAGAGCATGAGCAGGGAGAGAGGCAGAGGGAGAAGGAGAAGCAGGCTCCCCACTGAGCCAGAGCCCGATGTGGGGCTCGATCCCAGGACCCTGGGATCATGACCTGAGCCGAAAGCAGATGCTTAACCATCTGAGCCACCCAGGCGCCCCACTAATTTTTTTTTTTATTTTAGAGGGAGAGCTTGTCACAGGGCTCGATCTCAACGACCCTGAGATCATGACTTGAGCCAAAACTAAGAGTTGGATGCTTAACTGACAGAACCATTCAGGAGCTCCTTTCATTATTAATCTAAGAAGAGTTAACTAACTTAGAAAAAAGTGTGTGTGTGTGTGTGTGTGAGAGTGAGAGAGAGAAGGAGATCAATTGATTCAGTTGATTGATTGATTTAGTGTGAAAAGTGCTTCTGCTGCCTTAGTAACACAGAATAACCTGAAGAGAATATTGGTACACTTGACAAAAGTGGTCCCCAGTGTGTGTAGAGATCCTGGTGAGGAATGAAAAGTAGACTAGAGCTCAGGACATGACTGCAGGGCTACAACTTAGAGTTCTGGTTATTCTTTTATTAATATTATTTTTATTGAAGTATGGTTGACATAAAATATCACATTAGTTTCAGTTGTACAACATAGTGATTCCACAACTCCATAAATTACACTGTGCTCATCACAAGTGTAGCTAACATCTGTCACCATACAACACAATTACAGTGTCATTGCCTGTATTCCCTATGCTGTGCCTTTTATCCTTGTGACTAGTCATTCCATAACTGGAAGCCTGTATCTCCTAGTCCTTTTTACTTGTTTTGCCCACCCCTCCCCGCTCTTGGCCACCATCAGTTTGTTCTCTGTATTTATGGATCTGTTTCTGCTTTTTGTTTGTTTGATTGATTTTTTAGATTCCACACATAAATTATTTTGCTTAGCATAATACCCTCTAGGTCCATGTTGTCACAAATGGCAAAATTTCATTTTTTTTTAAGGGTAACATTCCTCTGTGTGTGTGTGTGTGTGTGTGTAAACATAGGGGTAGGTAAATCATTTCAAATTAGTTTTTTTGTTTGTTTGTTTTTTAATTCTTTGGATAAATACCCAGTAGTGTAAACCCAGTAGTATAATTACTGGATCCTATGGTATTTCTACTTTTTAACTTTTTTGAAGAACCTCCATACTCTTTTCCATAGGGGCTAACCAGTTTACATTCCCATTCGTAGGGAGTGAGGATTCCCTTTTGTCCACATCCTCATCAACACTAATTATTTCTTGTCTTTTTGATATTAGCCATTCTGGCTGGTATGTGAGGTGATACCTCATTATGGTTTTGATTTGCATTTGCCTGATTATTAGTAATGTTGATTGATCTTCTCATGTGACTGTCTTTGGAAAAATGTCTATTCAGATCCTCTGCCCATTTTTTAATTGGATTGTCTTTTTGATTTTTGCATTGTGTGAGTTCTTTATATATTTTGGATATTAATCCCCTATCAGATAATATCATTTGCAAATATCTTCTCCTATTCGGTGGGTTTCCTTTTCATTTTGATGGTTTCATTTGCTGTGCACAACTTTTATAGTCCCAGGGCACCTGGATGGCTCAGTCGGTTGAGCGTCTGCCTTCAGCTCAGGTCTTGATCCTGGGGTCCTGGGATTGAGCCCTGTGTTGGGCTCCCTGCTCAATTAGGAGCCTACCACTCTCACTCCCTCTGCCCCTCCCCCTACTCGCTCTCTCATGCATCCTCTCTCAATAAATAATAAAAGTAAAATCTTTTTTAAAAAAAGAAGTCCCTTTTACATTTCTTGTAAGGTAGTTTAGTGATGATGAACCTCTTTAACTTGTGTTTGTCTGGGAAACTCTTTAGCTCTCCTTCAATTCTGAATGCATATCTTGTCTGGTAAAGTATTCTTGGTTGTGGGTTTTTCCTTTCAGCACTTTGAATATAATCATACTACTCCCTTCTGGTCAGCAAAGTTTCTGCTGAAAAATCAGATGATAGCCTTATGTGGTTTCCCTCTTATGTAACTATTTGCTTTTCTCTTGCTGCTTTTAAGATAAAAAAGATTCTTACTTTATTTTTAATCTTTGACATTTTATTATCTGTTTTGGTATGGACCTCTCTGGGTTCATCTTGTTTGGGATTCTCTCTCTCTGCTTCCGGACGTGGATGTCTGTTTCCTTCCCCAAGTTAGGGAAGTTTTCAGTCATTATTTCTTCAGTTAAATTATCTGCCCCTTTTTCTTCCTTCTGGGACCCCTATAATGTGCATGTTAATAGGCTTGATGTTGTTCCAGAATCCTTAACCTGTCCTTTTTTTTTTTTTTTTTTAATTTTTTTCTTCTTTTCGCTGTTCAGCTTGGGTACTTTGCATTAACATATCTTCCAGATTGTTCATCCATTCTTCTTCATTCTCTAATCTGGTGTTGATTCTCTCTAATGTATTTTTAATTTTGGTTATTGTATTATTCAGCTCTGATTGGCTCTTTTTAAAATTCTTTATCTCTATGTCAGAGTTGTTATTTTGTTCATCTACTCTTCTTTCATGTCTGGTGAGCCTCCTTATGACCATTACTTTGAATTCTTCATTGGGTAACTTGTGTATCTCCATTTCATTTAGTTCTTTTTCTGAGGTTTTGTCTTACTCCTTTTGTTTGGAACATATCTCAGTATGTCCTCATTTTTCTGACTCTGTGTTTGTTTCTATGTATTAGGTAGGTCAGCGACTTCTCCTGATCTTGAAAGCAGTGGTCTTATATAGAAGGCATCCTATGAGGCCAGGTAGTGCATTCACCCCGAGTCACTAGAAGCAGGTGCTCCAGGGGTATCCCCTGTGTAGGTTGTGTGTACACTTTCCTGTTGTGATTAAGCCATGACTTCTTTGGGGTATACTGGTGAGCAGGGCTGGCTGAGAGGCCTGGCTGTGACTGCAGTGGCCTTGCTGATGGTAGGGTTAGCTCTTGGCACACCTGGCTGAGTGGTCCAGCTGCAGCTGCTGTGAGTATGCTTGTAGGAGAGGCACTGTCCCTGAGGGGTTGCTTACTGGATGTGATGTTGTGGGAGTTGCTTTGGAGGCACACATGGGGTTTGGCTGCTTGAGTGGGGGGTGGGTCCACAGGCAAATGCTGGGGAGGGGTAAACAGTGCGAATAAGGTAGATAGATAGTGTCAAAAACTGGCACCTGCAAGTGTCTGGTCAGCTAGGCTGAAGAAGGGCAAGAAAAATGGTGCTTCCCAGTATTTTCATTCTTGGAGAAACCTCCTGTATATCCTGTCCCTTCCACACATGCCCTAAACTTAGTCAATGAATCTCTTTCATGTGTAACCCAGGTACTTTTCAAAGTGCTAAGTGATATAATGCACTGGCCCTTTAAGAGCAGAGTCTTTGTCTTATAGCCCTCCAGCTTTCCCAGAGTTAAAGCCTACTGATTTTCAAAGCTCTTGGAGTTAATCTCTGCTGATTTTCAAAGCCAGGTGTTATGGTGGCTTGTCTTTGTGGTGTGATTCCCAAAGTCAGGGTGCCTGACTTGATCCCTTCACTCCTCAGTGAGGACCTCCACACCTGTGTTATCCCTCCCACTTTTGGGTCGTCAGCGGGGGATTTGGTTCCCGACTGCATCTCTGGCCCTCATACCCTTTTCAATGTGCCTTTTCCTTTATTTTTTTTAACTGTGGAAGATCTGTTCTGGTAATCTTCAAGTCATTTTCGGAGTGAGTTGTACTGTATGTAGTTGTTGCCTTGGTGCCCAAGGGAGGAAGTGAATTCAGGATCCTCTTACTCAGCCATCTTTCCCTGCTCCCAAGTTTTGGTTACTCTTTATTATATATGTTGTGAAACATTAATTTATTTTAACCAAAACATAATAATTTGATAATATAAATTAGCGTTGTTTATAGCAAAGATCATGAGGAATTTATAAAATTTAATTTCAGTACTTTTGGTTTTTTTCCTCCTTCCTTTAGATCGCGTAATGAAGAAAACTGAAGAGTCTGAATCACACCTGGAGTCTGAAATTAAAAGGAAAGTACCACAGAAACGTCACAGTAGCACATATCAGTCTCCGCCTCCTCTGTCTCCTGCTTCAAAAAAATGTTTAACTGATTTAGAGGTGGGTGGAGAAATTATTCTCTGTTGCTCATCAGTTGGTATTTTTATCAATATTATTTTTAGTACTTACTAAATTCTAGGTGATCTTTTCTTACAGGACTAGAAAAGACCTAGAAAAGTTATTTAAGCAAACTTTTCTGCCTTCATTATGTCATTTTTTCACTATCCAAAATGTAGAACATGTATGATCAGTGCCTTCCTGCAACATACTCCAAATAATAGCTCTCAACCAGAAATATTTTGAAATAATTTAAAATAGTTTACAAAAAGTTGAAGAAATAACAAAAAGATGTTCCGTATACCCTTCTATTAGATTCTCCATTTTTCCACATTTGATATATTGTTTTCTCTCCGTCTGCCTTCCTTCCAACTTCCCTGTGTGTGTATGTGTGTGTGTGTGTAAGTGTGTGTTTCTGCACCATTTGAGTATAAGTAACAGACATCCCCATTTATCACTTAATACTTTAGTGCATGTTTCCTTAAAAAAGGCAGGGGAGGGGGGTGGAGAGGAGACATTTTCCTGCATAACCAGAGTACAACTGTCAAAATTTAAAAATTAACATGGATCCAAAATTACTGTGTAATCCACAACTCCATTCAAATTTCACCTAAGTAATGTCCTTTATCAGAACAGGATCCAGTTCAGGATTGTGTTATATTTAATTGTTATGATCTTTACTCTTCTTTAATCTGGAATAATTCCTTAGTCTTTCCATGTCTTTCATCACCTTGATATTGTGGAAAGTATGATGTTTCTTCATGATTTATGCATTTTTCAAGAATCTTCTGAAGTGATTCTGTAATCTTGTCATTGCATCATATCAGATTGCATACAATGTTGATTTTCACATTGTAACTTCTATCTTAAGATGTACTTTCCTAGATTTGTCCACTGTAAAGTTAATTAGTAGGTATTTCTTATTTATTAATAAGATGAGCTACTGTAAGATAGGCTACTTACTTTAAGGTAGAGTACCTTACAATAGCTCATGAATTAAGGAGAAGCTACTATAAGGTAGAGGGTTTCCTTATCTTATATTTACTTATGTATTCCTTTATATCAGCACAGATGTATAGATTCCTTTTTTTTTTTATTGAAGTATAGTTGACACAACATGGATTCTTACTCAAAAAAGTTATATTCTGTCACTGTTATTATTTTGATGCTCAGATTGTCCCAGTCTTAGTCCCTGGGAAGTTCTTTAAGCTGGCTCCTCTTTGTTTTTCACACATACACATCATTCTCTGAGTACTTCCCTTAATTTTTGATGTAACCAGATAGTCTAGACTTCTTTGTATCTCTCTCTCTCAGCTCTAGAGTCATTCATTTCTCCAAGGAGCCATTGTTCCTATAAGTGGTGGAAAGATATTTTGGCATTAGTTATGCTTGTTGCTATTTGGTATCATGTTTATAGACCCTCTTAGTGGACAAAACTAGTAAATATATGTGTGTCTATATGTTAGTATTTAGTACATGTTAAAATCCATGAATTCATCTGGAGCTGCCTTGAGATTGAGTTGAGGCAAAAAAAAAAAAAAGCCCCCCGAAAAATAATAAAATAAAATCCATGAATTCATACTGATAATTCCAGTTCTAGTCTAAAGCCACAGTGTTTATCTTAGTCTTTCCCACTTTGCATGTTTGTAACTTCCTTCTCTGACTGAGAAACCTGACTTCCATCATATCCAGTGTATTTACTTACTGGCTTTAGTTGCTTTTTATTTGATTATTTTCCTGGCATGCCAGCCTAAGCTTGGCTTAGGCCATACTGGCATTTCCCCACTACCTTGCCCACTGCTTGATTCAGGTAAAGAAGAATGAGAAAAGACAAAAGCTCCCCCAAGACACAACATCCTTCCCTAGGCAAGCAAGCTGAAAACATCAGAATTTTTTTAACATCCAAAATACATTTTTCTTTTACTTTTCACTTCCATGCCAGTTGTTATTATTCTGTTCTTAGTGAAAATAAAGAATAGATTCTAGCCACCCTCTGTGTAATTTTTAATTCTTAGACAAGATTAGTGGAGTTTTTTTTCCCCCACATGTAGTCTCTGAAATGCTACGCTCTGTACTGCTTATAAGGAAACACAGTCTTTGATATTTAATGAGATTATACATCTTAAGGCTATTTACTAAAAATGATGTCTCAGTGGTTCTTGTGAGAGAGAGGCTCATTCTTATTAAGTATAATTGGTTATTATTTATGTATAAAGCCTGGCAGATAGTATGTATTAGTGATTTTGATTTGTTTTGTGAAAGTCTACCTACCAAAAGGGGGGGAAATGATACTTTAATTAGTCTTTGTTTTCCAAAAGAAATTATATCTAACATGAAATTGTTATGGAAATATACAACTTTAGACACACTTCACTAAAAGTAATTGAGCAGTATTGAGATTCTAGTTTTGAGATTCCTAGGTTGATAAAATTCTGAATCTCTAGTTTTTATCATGGAAAAATTTAATATTATATTCGGTTCAGCTAACCTGCATTTTGTTTTTAATTGTTGCAAATAGTTCCAAGGTATGTGTTTCTTAGCTGATGGAAGGCATATGATAATAACTCACAATATATTTCATTCTGTATTTTAATATCAGAAATTTTAACAGTGTGTGCTTTTTCTGTTTAATATCAATTTTATAAAAGGAAATACGTGGAAGTATCACCTTTTCATGTGGTTTTGTTCATTGAAATATGTCCTATTAATCTTTATTACAGACAGTGAAAAATTGGAGGCAGTCAGTACCCAGCTTGATCATTTTCATTATGAAAATAGTGGGGTTTAGCTTTTTCTTAGACGATTAGGTATTTTATTGCAGGATGGCATATAGATGGAGATTACTTCATTATGAGTTTTCCTTTTAGGTGCATTGGTACCTGGCCAACCATTTGCAGTTCATTAGTGAATAATTGCATTATTTCATTTAAATATAGAGTTGACCCTTCAACAACACAGGAGTTAGAAGTACTGACCCCCTGAACAGTTGAAAATCTGCATATAACTTTCAACTCCCCCAAAACTTTATTAATAATCTACTGTGTTGACTGGAAGCCTTACCAACAACACAGGCAGTTAACACATATTTTGCATGTTATATTATATACTGTATTCTTACTATAAAGTAAGTTAGAGAAAAGAACATGTTAAGAAAATCATAAGGAAGAGAAAATATATTTATAGTACTGTACTGTATTTATAAGAAAAAAGTCATCATGTAAGTGAACTGTGCAGTTCAAACCTGTGTTGTTTAAGGTTTAACTATACTATTATTTCTTTCCCTTATTGACAATAGGCTAGAATTTCAGTTAGATAATCTGTCCCATATTTGTGTCTAACCAGTTGTTTGCATAGTTCACCTGCTAACTATGCATCCTAAATACACAGGGCCCTATCAGAAGTGCTATGAGAAAAATAAATTCCTTAGACCTAGACTCCACAAGTAGTATAACTGAATTCTAGACAAAACTATGTACTGGCAGAGAAAGAGACATGTTTTTTTTGTTTGTTTGTTTTTTTAATCTACCTATGCTGAGATAGTGAGCTGATGTTCTCCTAAGTTCACCTTTGCCTTGGTTGAAGCTTGGTTTCATTCTTTGTTGTTATCTGGGGTAGATTCTTGAATAGGTAACATAGTATAATAGAACGGCTTGTTGTGGGTCATGTAGGACAAGGTAGATAATTTTTGTCAGTTTTCACATCTTTAAAACAAGGAGATAAGACTATAACAGTGGGCTTTAGACTTTCTCTACGTATTTTTGAGTTACAAATTTAAGTAGAAGAAATGTATAGACCATAAGCATTTAGCTCAGTGAATTTTGAAATTTATGTTTACACAAGTGATCATATATAACTACCACTTACAAGTCAATCCTCCTACAACTGCTTGATGACTTCTGTCACCTAAAAGACTTTTTTAAACAACTATATATTCTCTTATGTATTTTTAAGTTGACATTCAACATTTTTTGTTTCAAGTTTAAATGGTTACATAGGATGTTATAGTTGACACAGTAAAAGGAATAACATTTTAAAATAGAGTGGTTAATTCATTTTCTTCATATATGGATCTGGTAGCATCCAAATACTATAGCACTTAATAATTACTATCTCTAAAATCTCACTGCCAGAAGTATTTATCCACTTATTTCTTATGATATAAGGCTTGAAGTGTTTTAAAAAATTTCTTTTTGATTGAGTTATTTTGGTTTTTATTGGTAGACTTTTGATTAAAACTATGTTATGGTTTGATAAGTAATTATTTGACATAAAAAGTAAAGGTATTGGAAATGTGTGTCTTAATTAGAGACATTGATTGTTTTCCTCAATTCCTGTGTCCATGAATAAATATTATGTTGCATATTGAGATAGGATTCAACATCTCTTCATGTTTTTCCTTCTTACAGTCATATGTGCTAAAGAACCTTTTTCACATAAATAAGTGTATGAGTATGAAAACAATCCTTGAACTCTTAAATTATATGTCCCAAATCAAAGGAAGCTCTACCACCAAAAATATTTTTTTTTAATCTTATCAGTTTTTATTTCTATAGGTTTTTTTTCCTTTTTTTTTATTCTTATGTTAATCCCCCACCAAAAATATTTTTAATAATCTCACAATTGTAATCTAGATTAGGCCTTCCTTAAAATATTTTTGAAGCACTGTCTTAGAAATCAGTTGTCTTGTAAAAGTTTTTGTTAACCAATAATTAGAATTGATTATTTTTTCCAACATTTAAAATTATCCTTTTGTTTGGTTTCATGGTTTTTATACTCCAGGGTAGTATACCATTGTAATATTTCAAATGGAAGTTGAGCGCTTTTTTTTAACTATGAGAACAGTTCTGGCAGGAGATAATTTTCCATCAGAGGCATAATCAAGTCAGGTTTTGGAATGATATGTGGAAATTCAAGATTTAGATATTTATTCCATTAAGATTATTTATGCTCTGTATGCCATAGAAAATCTTTATGTAGCCATTTAGTAGTATACATGGACTAGATGGGTCCAAAAATTCCTTCCAGCATCCTGATGCTAAATCCCAAGTAACATGATGTATTTAGTATTTAGCATTTTGTGGTAGCCTTGGTGATGATGATGGGGAGTAAGAGACTTAATTTTGAGATCTTACTTTTTATTCCATGATGTTGAAATAAAATGCCAAAGTCTTTTTTTTTTTTTTATTCTTTTGGAACTTAAGGTTTCTAAACAGTGTGGATATTGTCCAAAATGTGGAAAAGAAAAGGAAAATCAGACCAAATGCCAAAGTTGTGGTATTCTTTTTCCTAAGGATTTGCAAAGAAATTGCAGACAAGCTATAACTTTGAGTGAATCTACTGGACCATTATTAAGAACATCAATTCATCAGAATTCTGGAGGACAGAAGGCACAAAACACAGCATTACCATCCAAGAAGTTTTATGGCAACAGTGTGGGAAAGATTCCAGTTGATATTATTGTGAATTGTGATGATAGTAGACAGAATTATTTACAGACTAATGGGAAAGTCATTTTACCTAGGGCAAAAGTAGCCAAAATCACAAACCTGAAAGAAAGGAAAACAAGCCTGTCAGACCTAAATGATCCAAGTAAGTATTTTACTCCCTTTAGTATTACTTATATCAATCCAATATTTTTTACATATATTTTTAATGTGAACATGAGCATATTTGAGAAGTGTAGTTTTAATAGGTATCTCTTGTGTCAGTTATGTAACATGTTTTTTGGGTAGATGATTAAAACTGTCCATGTAGTTGGAAAATAACTGACTTTCTTCTCATCCTGTCCATCTTAAATAGTTAAAAAAAGAAAAGCACAGACCTTGGCCCTAGTCATAGGTCAAATGCCAGTTAATGCCCAACTTTCTAGCTTTGGCTCAGTTAATTTAATCTCTCTGATTTGTAAATGGATTATTTTCTGCCTGACAGTGTTTTTGAGGAAGTAAATAAAATAACATTTAAACTGCCTAGCAAAGCCCAGTAAAGAAAGTATTTGATACACAGAAAGGACTCAGTGAAAATTAGTTCCCTTGCCACTTTTACTCTTCCCCTAAATCTTTTTCCTACCTTTAGACATAGGTGCATAAATGTGTGTATATGAAATGCAGTCCTGTTTGTAATAAATAGCCAAAGACTGGAATCAATCAAGAAGTAGTTGAATAAACTATAGTACACATAGCTGCAAAAGGAGAGAAAGATCTCAATATTCTGTAGAATGATTTCTAAGATCTTTAATAACATGAATAAAGCAAGGTACAGATCAGGGTGAATATGTGCTGCCCTTTATTTGTGAAGGGCAGGAGAATGAATATAGGGATTTTTTTAAATGGAAAGATATACCAAAAACTAATTTTAAAAAGTAGTTGGTTAGAAGGGAGGAAACAATGTAGGAATTAGGGATAGATGTTAGATATTTCCAAACAAACTCTTTTTTTGTAGATTTGACTTTGGAACCATGTAAATGTTTTACATGATTATAAAACAAAATTAAATTGGAAGTTTAAAAAAAAACCAAAACCAAGATGAAACTAATGAACCTATTTATGTATCTAGTCGGTGGCTTGAACACACAGGAGAATTCTTTCAAGTGAATTTAAATTAAGATAATATTGTGGCTATACATTCCTAATGTGATATATTTTAAGGTTAAATAGAATTGCAAAGAAATCCTAAGTGTACTTAGTAATATTGTTATTAATAATATTGGTATTGTTATTTTTAAACACATATATTGATAAAGCAATAAGCAATTATAGTGTCTCCAGAAACCAGGATTTTCATCGTTAGTGAAAGGGAGTTCAAAAGTAAAATCAGAGAAATAAAAATCCCATAATTTTAAGCTTGAATTGGACATAATAGTGTGAGATTATTATATATATTCTCTTAAATAGAAGTGAACAATCCTAGTTCCCATATTTGTGTTTTTTGAATACCATTTCTCAGTAAAAATAACTAGAACTTCTCAGAGAAATGGCTGACTCCAAGTCCAGAGCAGGAGTATATTTAATAGATCTAGATCATCTACTCATGTCAGGAAGCATGGAAGCAGTCAAAAACGGCTATGGACATGTCAAAAGGACACAGGAGCTAAAAAAGAAAGGGCTCCTACTGACCAGTAATGGGACTGGTTGGGTCACAAAACGTATAACTATTTATTGAAATATGTCAAATATATTAAAATTAATTAGCTCATAATGATATCCCCCCAAAAGAAGAAAAGCTCTCCATTGATTACCTTTGGAGGTTGCTTAGGTTCCAAATCATTACCTTAAAAACTGGTAAATAAAAGGGGATAAAATTTAAAAAAATTTTTTTAACCTGGGAAATATGTCAAGTTCTATTTTAATTTGAGTCAATGTAAAAACCTTAGCTCATACCAGTACATTAGCTTATTTTTCAAAAAGAACTCAGGGGTGTCTGAGTGGCTTAGTTGATCAAGCTTACAAGTCTTGGTTTCAACTCAGTTTATGATCTCAAGGTCATGAGCTTGAGCCCCACATCAGGCTCTGCGCTCAGCTCAGAGTCTGCTTGAGATGCTCTCTCCCTCTCCCTCTGCCCTTCTGCTCATGCTCTCTCTCTCTCTCTCAAATAAATAAATCTTAAAAGAACTCAGTTAAAAAAATGATTACTGTATGATGAGTGTCTAACCAACATTCTGTTATATTATGATGGTGTTGGTATTTGATGAGTATTTTATGATACATTTTAGTGTTATACCAGTACGATATTAAATATTGTTAATGTCATTTGAATCTTTCCTAATGGTGAGGTTTTTACATTTTAATGGTTAGATATGAAGAAAACTCTCACTAGGTAGTTATTGGGTACTATTACTGAGCCAAATGTTATATAGGAAACTTACCATCCTGAGGAGATTTCTAGGATGAGAGAACTAGAAGTTAATAAGGCTAAGGTGGTAAGTTAAAAAGAAAATAAATTTATGTGGTTTTGAGGTGCCTTAAGTGGTTTAATATTCAGAGCTTGACTTAGGACCATATCAACCATGAATTAAAACCATAAAGCATAAATTTCATTCACTCCCCTGCTCAAAAAAGGAAAAAAAAAAATGAAGACTAAGTATTTCCCATTAAAATATGTGGAAAAATAGGTTTTAAGAATCTTTTTTATTAGTAATAAAAATATCATTTATTGAATGCTTATGTGCCTTGCTTTGCATGTGAGGTAGACATGAATACATCCCATTTTATAAATGAGGCAACCTAGGCTTAAGGAGCTTAACTTCTCAATATTGTATACTTAGGGACTGTTTGAGTTTAGATTTTCATAAAACAGGTTTTTCTGGTTCTAAAGTCTGTTTTCCTTATATACTTAATCATTCTTAAATTTGTATTCCTATTAAAGTAGTTTATTATCATGAAACTTTTATTATGTCCTGGGTGGTCAAATAGTAAATAAAATGTACAGTGTCTCAAGTAGTGGTGATAAATTCTGTGTAGAAAAGTGAAGGACGGTCCAAGGAATAGAGTGTGCTAATTGTTAGGTGTCAAGATGAGGAAGGGTGCTATTTTAGATAGGTGGTAGAATAGGCACCTTTGATAAAGTAACTGTTGAAGAGAGCCCAGAATGAAGTAAAGAGAAGGATGTGCTGATATCTATAGGAACAAGATGGAATATAAGTACAAAGATCCTGTATTAGTGTGTTTGGTTTTCCGTAACAGAATACCATAGACTGAGTAGCTTAAACAACAGAAATTTGTTTTCTCACAGTTCTGGAGACTGGGAGTCCAAGATCAAAGTGCCATCACTTTGTAGACAGCCACCTCCTCAGTGTGTCCTTACACGGCCTTTCTTCTATGCTTGCATAGAGAAACCTCTGCATTTCTTCTTCTTATGAGGACACCAGTCCTATTAGATTAAGGCCTCACTTTTATGACCTCATTTAACCTTTATTAACCTCATTTAACCTTCTTACCGGTTGTATCTCCAAAAATAGTCACAGGGGTTTAGAGCTTTAACATATGTATTTTGAGGGGACACAATTCGTCCATCATAGACCCTGATGCAGAATCTTATATATCACATAGAATATACAGAATGAAATTAGCTATGAGAACAAGATTTTTAAGTATATGGTGTCTTTGCACACTTCCCACTTGCTTTGCAATTATGGTGTCATTGAGCACAACCCTCATTTATTTTAAGTTAATAAAACAAGAGCCACGTAGTATGATTCTATCTGTTGCAGGATTGGGGCTTTTAAATGAATTTTTTATAGGTAGATAGAGAGGTTTTAATGTCCCTGAAGCATCATAAAATTATCAATGGAACAGTATGCTTCCTCTTTAATATATATGTTTCTATATGTTTTTTTGTAAATAAATTATGTAGTTCATGAACTTTTTTTTAAAGTTTATATATGTCAGGCACTGTGCTAAACCTTTTATATATTAAATCGTTTGTTCTTGTGACAGTTCTTTGAAATAGGTACCATTTTAGACCCTAATTTCACAGAGAAGAGAAACTGAGGTAAATAGTAAATTAAAAAACCCTAACTTTCAAATATGTATAAATCTGCTTAGACCTGCTAATCTGGCTTGTTAGGTTTTTTGTTAATGAAATGGTTCCAAAAAGATCCAGTTAAGCATTTGCTCCTGAGACTAGACAGCAAAATAAAAAAGACAAGTGGAGTGATGCTGGGATTATGCCTCTCTGGGGCATGTGTATTACTCAAAAAATATTAACTAAACATTTACGTATGGGATTCTAAAAAAAAAAATTGCTTCTACAAGTTTATGTGTTCTTCAACACATGATTTTTGAATTCTTTTTCTTCAGGTGGTTTTAGACTCAGAATATAGCAGTGAACAAGGCAATGATCCTGCTCTCTCATAGTTTTTATGTAGTGAGGAGAGAGCAAGTAAACATCTACAACAAAAAACAACAGAAAATTTATATCACAGTTGTTATGAATATGCCAAGTACCTGTGTGCTTACTTTAGATTGGGTAATCAGTCAAAAAGCTAATATTTGATGACAGAAATGCAAAGTGTTAGGGGAATTGCAATCCAGACAAAAACAAGCTGTGGAGTCTGAGGAACAGAATATAAATGGATGGTGTGCCTAGAGCAGAAAGAGGGGATAATAGAGTAGTATAAGAAAGTTGAAGTAGGCAGTGGCCAGATTATGTACATTTATAAACCATAGTAAGGAGTTAGGGTTTGACTCAAGTGCATTGTGGGTGGCTCTGGGGAATTATGATATAAAGATGGGTTTGATAAGACCAGTAATGAGCAGAAGGTCTAAGAGCAAATTCCCTTCATAATATCTTTTCATGCCCATATTCACTTACTCCACAGAATTTACTGAGCAATGAACACTGGTCCACATTCTCCCAAGGACCAATTATGATTTTAGTGATTTCCTATGTGAAATAAAGTTATTTGGTCACATGGAGTTTCACACACATTTACAATGCATGCTATTTACAATGCAGATTATCTTCATTCTTGAGACTTTCTAGAACCCTGAAATAGATCTATGATAAACATTTAAATTTTGCTATAACTTGTGTATGTTTCCTGTGTGGGTGATGGTAATGGACTACAGAATAATTTCATATTTGTATATTCTATTTAAAAAAAGCTAGTTCTTATGCTTTTTTTCATTTTTAATTGTCTCCAAATTTAACTTTTCATCAGATAGAATGGATTGTATCTTCATTCATTTTTATTAATCTCAGTTCTGGAAGAGATCCAAAGCAAATTTGGTATATCTCCTGCTTTGGTATAATATATTTACATATTTAACTGACAGAAATGAAATACCTGAAGTATTTAACATTTTCTTTATAGTAATTTTGTCCAGTGATGATGATGATGATGACAATGACAGGACTAACAGAAGAGAAAGCATATCTCCTCAACCTGCTGATTCAGCATGTTCTTCCCCAGCACCATCCACTGGAAAAGTAGAAGCAGCACTAAATGAAAATATCTGTAGAGTAGAGCATGAACTAAGAAGCATTCCAGCAGATTCAGAGTTAAATACAGTTACATTGCCAAGAAAAGCAAGAATGAAAGACCAGGTACTTTTCATATTTATTGCCATTTATTCAGATTAAGTCCCCCCTTTGGGATGTAAATACTTTTTTTAGAGGGAAATTTGGCAGTGTCATTAGGAGAAAAAGATAAATTATTCATTAAGTGGGGCTTAAAATAACCAATTGGAAGATTATTTAAAAGAACATTAAAACATATACAAAAATAAATTTCTGTTAAGTTAAAAGCTTAAAATGTGAAAAATTCAACAAGAAGAAACAACATCAATTTTATAGTGAAATATAAGTATGAATATTTGTATAATCTAGTGGACAGGGAGAAGTCATTTTTAACTTGGATGTATTATACTACGATACTATTGTCTGCTATGTTTTATTTTATATTTTAATATATAAAAATTTCAAAATGTTCAGGTGGCAAACGATAACAGAAATTATGTCAATAAATGGATCTAGAAAGGAATGTTTGTAATTTGTAATCTAAAGATAGAAAAAGACAAAAAGGGGAGAAAATTCAGATGAACTTAACACTTTAAAAATTAATACAAAATCAATTAATATGGACTGCTGGCTAGACTCCAAGGGAAAGGGTACTTTTCTGATTTGCAGGTGGAAAAGAAAGTTGTTATGGCCTTTTGGGAAAGCAGTTGTAAAAACATCTATTAAAATTTTTTAATGTGTGCTAAATGACCAAAATATTCATTCCCTAGACTCAGTCTCAAACTTTTCCCTACAGAGAGGGAGTATCTAAGACCGTATGTATAAACATGATTATTGGCAAACAAATGCAAACAGAATCATTGTTCATTAATACGAAGTGGCTGGAGAAATTATGGTATATCCATACTGTAGACTATTATGCAGCCATTGACTAAGAATTAGAGCTGTATAAATGACTTTTAGGATTTCTACATGGTATTGGTAGGTAGGAATACCAAGTTACAGAAATTTATGCATATTTTTTTATTTTTAGAAAAAGAACTTCTTTAAAAAATAAAAACTTGTATGTTAAAAAATTACATATACATGTCAGGAATTGTTATCAGTATAGATAAAAATATGGAAACATATATACTTCGTTGTTAAGATGGAAAACAAATGAAAAACAAAGTAACTATAATGATGCTAGAAGAATATGGATTATTTTTAATATAATTTGGGAATGCCTTTTCAAGCATTTCAGCCAAGCAAAAATAGTAAATGAAGAGATGAATATATTTTATTAAATGGAAAGTACAGAACAGTATACCAAAACACCATAAGCTGAATTTGATAGGTAAATGTGAGTGGGGGAGAAACAGTGAACTGTGTGACAGTGTGAGTTGGTCCTTTACGTATTTTTTGTTTCTTAAAAATCAAGAAATGGAAGCAAACCATAGAAAAATGAGTAAAGGAAATGAATAGTTTTAAAAAGGTAATGAAGTACTGAAAATGAAATTAAAATACATTTTGTTAACTGTCAGATTGTTGAAAATTTTTGAAGTATGTAATAGTGTTCATTTTGGTTAGTGTTTGGAGAAATGGAAAGTTGAGTGTGTAAATTGGTATAGCTATGCTGGAGGGCAGTTTGACAGTAGTTATATATAATACCATGATTTAGCTGCAAAAATGCTTGGAGGAGAATAGTGTGTCATGGGGTAAGGTCAGAAAGAACTCATATATCCAGCCTAGGATGGTTCAATGAAATAAATAATGAATTTCCATATGATGGAATTTGTGGGTGAACAGTTTTCAGACTGGCACACTGAATAATAAGGGTTCCTCAGTGCTCTTTTAGAGGCTTCTTGGGAGGATGTGGACCACCCACTTCTAGACTCAGCCTCTCCACTTTGGATTCAACTGGAGCAGCTCTTAAATTATGTATTTTATTAATGAACTAAATAACATTTCATTTGAAGAAATAATTCTGAAACTAAAAAAAGGGCTTTAAACCTCTTTAATAGGTTTCTATTAATAATTTTGGAAAATATTCATGATTAATCTGTAATAAGCCTGAAAAAGCAGTTTGGAGGGTGTGTGTGTGTGTAGTGTGTGTGTGTCTCTGTTTTGTTTTAATACATATTTTTTCTTATGCCATACATCATAGAAATATCTCTAGAGGGACAATGGGAAAATAGTGCCTATCTCTATGCAGTGGATTTTTTTTTTCTTGCCTTCTGTCAAGATCATGTTTTATTCTTGTGATAATAATAAAATTTTTAGCATAACTTCAGTACAATTAAATTATATACTCAAAATAATATATTATGATTAATTCGCATGTGGAAGTGGCTGAAATCTTAATAGATCAAGTACTTTAACATTTTAAAATATATAAAGAAGAATCTTTTTGTAAATAACCATTCATCTAAGTACCTGTTTTCTAAAGAATTCCTGATTTAGGGATGCCTGGATGGCTCAGTCAGCTAAGCGTCTGCCTTCTGCTTGCGTCATGATCCTGCTGGGATCAAGCCACATCGGGCTTCCTGCTCAACAGGGAGTCTGCTTCTCCCTCTGCCCCCCACCCCCTTTCTGCTTATGGTCTCTTTCGCTCTCACCTCTCTCTCAAATAAAATCTTAAAAAAAAAAAAAAAGAAGAAGAAGAAGAATTGCTGATTTAATCCAAGCATTATAACCACTACCACTATTACTAGCTAACTTTCGTCTAACATTTTACTGTGCATGAAGCACTGTGCTAAGCTGCTTGTATACATTAGTGCATTTGAATACTCAGTATTTTACAGTTTAGGAAATCAAATTATTTTAAAAATCAGATAATTAAAAGGTGGTATAGCTGTGATTTGAACCTAGGCAGTCTGATTCCCTAATTACCATTTCTCAATTCTGTGCTATTAATGGAATATCATGTAATGACTAGATAAGATATAGCTGGACAAAATAGGAAGGATTTCTATTGTATGAAATCAATAAATATTCTCCTGTTGAAGTAAAATCAGTCTTTTATGTTTTGATAATTACATTTTTTTATGTTGCATCCTCTTTGCATATGTGTACTTAGTTTGCAGCCTTGTTTTAGTTGCTTAATTAAGTGAAAATTTATTTTTCTTTTTCAGTTTGGTAATTCTATTGTCAACACACCTCTAAAACGTCGTAAAGTGACATCTCAAGAAACTTTAGTTGATCCTGTATCTTTAAGCTGCCAAAGTTCCTTTGACAGTGTCATTTTAAACTGTCGAAGTATACGAGTAGGAACACTCTTCCGGCTATTAATAGAGCCTGTAATTGTAAGTACATTCTTAAGCTTTTTACTGTACCAATTATGAGATTCAAAATTCCATAGGGAAGGCTAATATATAATATTTTAAAATTTTTAAATTAAAATGTTTAACTTAATAGAATATTAAAAATTATTTCAAGATTTCAAATTGCTTTAAGAGAATATAGACAAGTATAAACAGCTCCTTAAAATAAAAATCAATGGGTAAAAACTTATAATGTAATGTTTAAGGTAGTGACATATTCATCATAGAAAGATACATATTCTCACTAAGTTAGAAAACCAGTATTTTACTATTTTATTCTCGTGCCAGCTCAGTGCATGAAAAGAGTATTTTAAAGAACGATAATGAGAGAAAGAAGGATCCAAAAGCTTTGGGGGCTGCAGAAAAATGTCTTTTGCAGCATTAAGACTCTTAGATGATTGGAATAAATTGCCACCCAAGAGGCATTGTGCTTTTGGACTAGTTCATTGTCCACAAAGCCTAAAGGACTTTCTGTAGTCCTTATTATACTTGTCATACTTGTTAATTCTGCTGCCACCAGTCTAATTCAAATGCGTATTTTCTATTTGAAATTTTAATATAATCTCCTTAACCAGCCTTCTTAGTCATCATTTTTCTTTTTTCTAATGTATTGTACACATTATTGGTAGCTTAATCTCCCTATAGCACTGCACTTAGTTTGTACCTTTTATTTTATAATGACTTAACTTGGTGTCCCCAGCTATCTGTTTTCATCTATTCTTTCAAACCTGGTCCCCTAGTATTGTTCTTATACATAAAGCAGAGTCTTTAAGAAAACACATTGTATTACATCAGGAAAGTTAAAAGGTAGTTTTATTATTACTATTTAAATTATGGTAAGTAGTAGTTATTTATTTTCTAGGAGTCATAGTTTCATGATACAATATGATCAAAAGGAACAAAAAGACCTATAAGTTAATGTAGGAGAAAATGAATTATGGACCTGATTTCTTACTAGAGCAAAGCTGTATGGGAAACCTGCATTTTTTTTTAATCTTTAACTCCAGCTTCTCACCATTAAAAAAAGTACTCCAGAGATTTAAAGCAAATTATATACAGACTACAACATCAAGTACGCAGTAACATTGTAACATACATCAAGGTTGTCAGGGATTTATGAAATTTGTGTTTTATTACAGGTCTTCATAGTATAGATTATCTTTCCTGGTTTCTGTCAGTTAATAAAAATGTCATTCTAAGTCAAAATACCTCAAAAATTCTCAGGGGTACCTTGTAGGTTTTATGGTTTTTCCCCACATTAACACTGTTACTCAGAACTTTTCAATATGATAATTAAGGTTTTGCTGGTAATTTAGACATTTAGTTGAAAGTTACATAATTGGTCTCAAGGCTAGCTAACAAGAACTACATTGGGGCGCCTGGCTGGCTCAGTTTGTAGAACATGTGACACTTGATCTAGGAGTTTAAATAGTCTCCACACATGTTAGAGATTATTATTATTTTTTTTTTTATTTAAAGATTTTATTTATTTGCTAGAGAGAGAATGAGCGACAGAGAGCATGAGAGGGAGGAGGGTCAGAGGGAGAAGCAGACTCCCCGCTGAGCAGGGAGCCCGATGCGGGACTCGATCCTGGGACTCCAGGATCATGACCTGAGCCGAAGGCAGTCGCTTAACCAACTGAGCCACCCAGGCGCCCCTAGAGATTACTTAAAAAAAATACATTAAAATTGGAGTAAAAAAATTTTTTACATGCAAGTTGCCAAGTTAGGTTATATATGATCTAGTGAAAGAAACTAACTTCATGAATTTATTTTAAGAAATGAAAGACAAATTTTTTAAAAATGTAAATAAGTAAAGGCAGTAAATGTAATATAAATGTGTTCATGCAGGTTTTTTTTTTTTAATGCTAAGTGAAATATTTCAGCCAATAAGTAGTTGAGTTTATAATGTGGAATTTTGTAATCTATGGTATTAACTTTCGTTGTACCATGGGATTTTTCAAGAGAACATTCTTTGATGAAGTATAATTAATCTGCAATTTCTTCAGGTAATGTATTAAAAATAAAGATGATTTGGGGCACCTGGGTAGCTCAGCCACTTAAGCATCAACTCTTGATTTTGGCTCAGGTCATGATCTCAGGGTCATGGGATTGAGCCCTGTGTCAAGCTTCGAGCTGGGGCATGGAACCTGCTTGGAATTCTCTCTCTTCCCCCTCCCTCCTCCCGGCCCTCTCTTTCTCTCTCTTGCTCTAAAAATTTTTTTTTTTAAATAAGAGATGATTTGACATTTTCTTCTTGAATATAACTTCCTTATGTTTTATAGTGAAATAATTTATCTGCCATGTCATCATTAATCTCAAACCAATTTTAAATGTTTTACTGTTTTATGTACTTTATCAAATCTCATTTATTATTGGGTAATTTAATTATTTTAAATTCATTTCATTGCAAGAATTGGTACTATCTGGAAGTGCCAATTTTAAATCTTTTTATTTTATTTTTAGTCTTTTTTTTTTTTAAAAGATTTATTTATTTGAGAGAGAAAGAGCATAAGCAGGGGGAGGAGAAGGGGCAGAGGGAGAGGGAGAAGCAGAGTCCCCACTGAACAGGGAGCCCGATGCAGGCCTCAATTCCAGGACTCTGGGATCATGACCTGAGTCAAAGGCAGGCATTTAACTGACTAAGCCACCCAGGCACCCCTTTTATTTTATGTCAGGTTAGGTTAGGTTAGGTTATTCTTAAGTAAGCTCTCTACACCCATCATGGGCTGAACTTATGACCCTGAGATCAAGAATCACATACTCTACCAAGTGAGCCAGCCAATTTTATTTAAAAGTAGTGCCTTTAAAAGCAAATACTTTTATTTTACAGGAAAATGGCTTACATTGTTAGGAATACCACATATACCCAAATATAATGCAATTCCTCATTTTTCCAGTGAGAAAATTGAGAAGATATAAAACTAACTTAAATTTAGAAACTCTTGGAGATGATGGTGAAATAGCCCAGTGTCTACTTGTAATTTAGTTACACACAAATTTTTTTTTTTTTTTAAGATTTTATTTATTTATTCATGAGAGAGAGAGAGGCAGAGGCAGAGGGAGAAGCAGGCTCCCCGTGGAGCAGGGAGCCCGATGCGGGACTCGATCCCAGGACCCTGGGATCATGACCCGAGCCGAAGGCAGACGCTTAACCGACTGAGCCACCCAGGTGTCCCAGTTACACACAAATTTTTAAATGACAGATACTTAGACATGCTTCTATTTTTATATCTCATATGACAGTGTTATTTAAATGTTTCCATGTTAGTGTTTATGTTATCCTTATTGCTACTTTTTGAGTCATCTAACAATTTAGCATATTACCTTCAAACAGTTTTTAGAAGGTATGTTTTGTGACATGCTAGACTTCACAGTTGTAATAATTACTAAATTTATTTTATATTTCTTTGCTTCCTTTTTCTACATTGTGAAAATTTTTAAACAGAAGAGTTGAAATAATTTTACAGTGAACACTTCTAAAACTCCCAGCTAGATTCTGCCGTTAGCATTTTACTAAACTTGCTTTTCATGTATCTGTTCATCTTTCTATATATCAGTCCAACTTATTTTTAAGTAGGTTCCACACCCAGTCTGGGTCTTGTACTCAAAATCCTGAGGTCCAAGAGTTGTATGCTCTACTGAGTGAGCCAGGTGAATTATGTCCAAAGTCTAGAATGTCCAATTAATTAATTTTTAAAATTTTAGTGACCATATAGTGTAAAACTAGTTTCTAGGGTGGAGTTCAGTGATTAATCACTTACGTACAACACCCAGTGCTCATCAGAAGCCCTCTTTAATACCCATCACCCATCTAGCCCATCTCCCACCCACCTCCCTCTATCAATACTCAGTTTGTTCTCTCTTGTTAAGAGTCTCTTGTGGTGGGGTGCCTGGTTGGCTCAGTCGATTAAGCGTCTGCCTTCAGCTTGGGTCATGATCCCGGGGTCCTGGTATCAAGCCCCATTGTTGGGCTCCCTACTCAGCGGGGAGTGTGTTTCTCTCTCTCCCTCCTCTCCTCCCTCCCCTCGTGCTCTCTCTCTCCTCTCTCTCAAATAAATAAAATCTTAAAAAAAAAAAGTCTCTTGTGGTTTGGGGGCACCTGGCTGGCTCAGTTGGTTAAGTGTCTGACTCCGGATTTCATCTCAGGTCATGATCTCAGGGTTGTGAGATCGAGCCTGGTGTCAGGCTCCAAGCTGGATGTGGAGCCTGCTTAAGATTCTTAAAATTCTTTCTCTCTTCCTTCTGCCCCTCTTCCCCCTCTCTTTCTCTCTCCCTCTCAAAAAAAACAAACAAACAAAAAAAAAAAGTTTCTTATGGTTTCTGTCTCCTTTTCTCTTTTCCCCCTTCCCATATGTTCATCTGTTTTCTTCTTAAATTCCACATGAGTGAGTCAGATGGTATTTATCTTTTTCTGACTTATTTCACATAGCATAATATGCTCTAGCTCCATCCACGTCGTTGCAAATGGCCTCCAATTTATTTTTAAATGCATTTTGAAATTCCTGTGTCTACGTTTTTCACTCTCTTAATGTAACACACAAAGTTGAGTATTAATTCAGGATATAGTGGGCTTAATATGTCTTCTCTATGTTAAAAGAATTTAGTTAGAAAATCACCTTTTAGGGGCGCCTGGGTAGCTTAGTCGTTAAGCGTCTACCTTCGGCTCAGGTTATGATCCCGGGGTCCTAGAATTGGACCCCACATCGGGCTCCCTGCTCAGCGGGAAGCCTGCTTCTCCCTCTCCCACTCCCCCTGTTTGTGTTCCCTCTCTTGCTGTGTCTCTCTCTGTCAAATAAATAAAATCTTAAAAAAAAAAAGAAAGAAAGAAAATCACCTTTTATAACTACCAGTAATAACTGATTGAGACAAGATCTTCAGTGGATGCTAAAGCCATTAGCAGAAAGGTTATTAGGCAACAGGATATTCACAAGCTTTCAAGTATCTCTCCACAGATTACTATTAATTACTAAGGGAAAAATATATCTTAACAGCGGAAAGACCTGGCACATTGCCTTTGCCAAGTGATTAAGCTTTGTATCAGTAATGGGACAGCCTGACATCATGTGCCTTCAAGTATGATATAGTAGGAGGTATAAAACATCACCTGTATGCTATATTTGCTGGAAATATGTGGCCTGAATTTTAAAATGAGGCAACACAAGTTCAAGATGTTGTCTATTTTGCAGAACCTAGCCTGGATTCTTCAATGGTCATGTCATGAAGAACAGAAGGGGGCAAATTTCTGGTCCTGACTGGGGTAGACAAAAAAGACAAATGTAACCTTGACAGAATCATGAATTGGAGCACAATAAAAGGGGCATCTGGGTGGCTCAGTCAGTTAAGCATCTGCCTTCAGCATAGGTCATGATCCCAGGGTCCTGGGATCCAGCCCCACGTTGGGCACCCTGCTCAGCAGGGAGCCTACTTCTCCCTCTCCTGCTCCCCCGGCTTGTGCTCTCTCTCACTCTGTCAAATAAATAAATACAATCTTAAAATAAATCACAATAAAGAACAATTTTGAATAATTGGGAAAGTTTGAGTAAGAAGTATATATTGGATGGAGTTAATCTTGATCTTCTTAGATATGGTAATGCTGTTTTGGGTGTGTAGGAGAACATCTTTGTTCTTGGGAGATGTATCCTGAAGGATTTAGGGATGGACTATCATGATGCCGTCTGCTTGTTTTATGCTGGTTAGCAAAAAGGAGATGTGTATGTACATAGAGTGATGGGGAGTAGGTGTGGCAAAATTTTAACAGTCGTTGAATCTAGGTAAGGAGTATTTAGGATTTCATTGTAATATTTGGTCAACATTTCTTTGAAGTTCTAAGAAATAAACCAATAATATAAGAAATGTTCTAAGTGGGGTGCCTGGGTGGCTCAGTCGTTAAGCATCTGCCTTAGGCTCAGGTCATGATCTCAGGGTCCTGGGATAGAGCCCCACATTGGGCTCCCTGCTCAGTGGGGAGCCTGCTCTCTCTCTCCCACTCCCCCTGCTTGTGTTCCCTCTCTCACTGTCTCTCTCTCTGTCAAATAAATAAATAAAACCTTAAAAAAAAAAAATGTTCTAAGTGCTTGAATAAAAAGGTGAAGCTTGCCTTTCTGAAAGATAATTTGGAGTGGGGGGATATTTCATATTTAAGTACATGGTAGATGGTTTTGTTTTTCTGCCCTCTGTAGTCTAAGTCTCAAATAATGTGTCATTTAGGGTATTTGTAGCAAAATCTTCATAAGACCGTGGTTGGTACTAATTTATCTTATTTTTTAGTTTTGTTTAGATTTTATCAAGATACAGCTAGAAGGTAAGCTTTTTTATGTCTTTTTACTCACTAAAGCTTTCTTTACAATAAAACACTTTACAGGAATAAAATACTAAATGATATTCATGGAGTTCATGAAGATGATTAGTTATTACATATATCTTCTTAACAAAGGGCATGTATCTTAATAGTGTGATTTCATTCTGTAACATCATAAAACCTATGTTTAATTTTATAAGTATACTTCATTAGAAACCCCTTCATTTGGAAAAAATGTAGAAGTTTCTTTAAGATAGTTATATTTTTCATTTCCCACTACACTTAATATTTTTAGAGTGTAGCAAATATGTGGTTAACTTTAAACTTGTATTTCCTCATCGTTTCCTCCATTCATGATTTTAAGAATTGATTCCTTTTCTAATTCCATTTATTTTCCCCCAGAACCAGAAAATGATCCTGTAGGGATTACTTTAAATACCTCTGATCTAACTAAATGTGAATGGTGTAATGTCCGAAAATTGCCAGTTGTGTTTCTTCAGACAATACCAGCAGTTTATCAAAAGCTGAGCATGCAACTGCAAATGAATATGGAGGATAAAGTTTGGAATGATTCTAAGGGAACAAATAAATTAAAAAGTAAGTTTTGTAGAACACATGATGATAATACATACAATGCATTGCATAGCAGAGTGTGAATGTGCTTTAATAGATGCCTTAGATGTGTATTATCTATAATCCTTATAGTGATCTTGTAAGATATATAATTATGTGTATTTATATGTATACACACACATATATATTATGTAATATAATTCCCATGTTATAGATGAGGAGAACAGCCCACAGAAAGTGGAATTTCTAAAGATGAAACCCAGGTTTACCCATTTAGAAAGTTTTCGAAATGGGTTAAAACTCAAAAAAAGGTTTGCACTCCTTATTTTAACACTATAATCTGAGTAAAATGAAAATTTTGTAATGCACTGGTAGGAGTGCTAAGTATAAATCAACCATATAATTCTGGAATCCTTGAAACAGCCTGAGTAGGAAGTTTGCTGGCTCATAGAATAAGTCTTCATCCTCTACAATAATAGAGGTAGTTCTCCAGTTTGTTTCCCTTCACCTCTAACATTTATGACATAGCATGACTAATTGTAAAGTAAATACTTTTCAGTAGTAATTGCTTTAGCTTAATGATGAATAAATGATAGCTACTATTAAAGCTGCAAGAATCAGCACATTAGTGAATAGCAGTTTTTGCAGTTAAATTCTCTAGAGATATTAGTAGTTCACCTGGCAGTTTCTTATTTGTGTTTGACAAAAATGTTAATTGAAATATATTTAAAATTATATACAGATTCTGTGAGATGAAATAGATTAGTTACATCCATGAATAGATTTGTTCTTAAGCTTGCTGCTAGGGTAATGTATTCTGGTTCCTTTTTCTTGATAACTTTTAGGTGACATTGTTAGGTAACACTGTCACTGGTCTTTATTCCAGTATTTATTATATATCCACTGTATACCGAACAGTATTTTGAACATTTACACCAGATTTCTGGTGATATCCTTGGAAAGAACTAGTTGTTACTCTTTTCTAATATCTATTTGCCTATTTTTTTTTCTTTTATACTTAAAGTTATATTGATTTCTTTTCAGATTTGGAAGAACAATACATAATTTTAATTTTTCAAAATGGCCTTGATCCTCAGGCAAATATGGTATTTGAAAGTATCATTACTGACATTGGCATAAAGAATAATGTGTCCAATTTTTTTGCAAAAATCCCCTTTGAAGAAGCCAATAGCAGACTTGTTGCCTGTACAAGAACATATGAAGAGAGCATCAAAGGAAGTTGTGTGCAGAAAGAAAACAAAATTAAAAACGTAATTATGTTTTTTAGTTTTTAAAATAATGGGTAGCTTTAAAGCGAAATATGTTTCATTATACTGCTCATTTTGGAGTTAGATCTTTTTAATTCCATTTCAGAATTATTTGCTTTTATATGTGATTTGTAAACTACCTTGTGGCAAAACATTAATGGCGGGTAGGTGACTTGTGACATAAATAGTACTTGATATAGGTCTCAGAAGCAGTTTTAGTTCCTTTCCACACTGTATTCTTTTCATCTTTTCTTTTTCTTTCATCCTTTTTTCTCCCCCCCCTCCTCTGAACATACATGTTCATATACTGCTACATTCAAACTGATTGTTACTTTTTTTTTTAAAAAGATTTTATGTATTTTGACGGAGAGAGCAAGCACACAAGCAGGGGTAGTGGCAGTCAGAGGGAGAGGGAGAAGGAGGCTCCCCACCAAGCAGGGAGCCCAATGTGGGACTCAATCCCAGGACCCTGGAGTCATGACCTGAGCCAAAGGCAGACACTTAACTGACTGAGCCACCCAGGAGCCCCCAAATTGATTGTTACTCTTAAATTTGCTAGTGGTTCCCAATGATGCCATTGGCTTCAATACAGATAAAGGAATTTTGGTCCTTGATGTACATTTATAAGTAACATGTGCATACATGGTTGAAAACTTAGGAAACAATACATGCCATTTGATTGTGTCTATCAACATAGGTATCCAGTTCTGGAATAACTAATCATATAGTGGGTTACTATGAAGCCAGCTGAACCAAAAGCTGTGTATTCTTATAACACATAGTACAATGTTAAATAACACAAATTTGTCCCCTAACCCTGCAACTGAATTTAACCGACTTAATTTATTAGAAATACTTAAAATCTTTCAACCTGCCTACAGTTTGGAAATAGGGCTATTCAAGGCACAATTTTGGTGAAGTCAAGAGAGGTCTCACAGAGAAGAGCTATTCACACAGTTAGTGGGTTGACAAAAAGAACAGAAGAAAGGGGAACCATTCCCTTTCTTTTGCAGAACCAGCTGCAAGAGATTATTAATGAGGAAGAAAAGAGCAACTGAAGCCATAAGGCAGCTGTGATAGAATAAAATTTCAATGCAAGGCTCTTTCTTTAAGGACTTCTTCATTCTGGGGAACTGAATTTCATTGGACTATGTTCCCTGAGCCTCTGCTCCCATATCTCATGGATTGCCTAGTCATTGAACTTAGGTGGGCCTCCACTCCCAGAATCAAAAACCATTATATCTGTTCTTTGGATTTACAGATATAATCTAATTTAATAAGGATGATAGAGATCATAGACAAGATACCAGAAAACCATTGTTAAAAAATTGGAAAAGTATCATTGTTCGAGAAACTATACATACAGAGAATGTGGGCCCTAGTTTTGCCTGTTTCTTATTTTTAATTGTTAAAAATCATGTATACTTTTTCATATTTTAAAATTTTTTAAATTGTAAGGTATTCTTGCCTTGTGCTTGCTTTTTTATTGAAAAATTTCCCAATTGATTTTGTAAACTGATAATATCCTTTACCTTTACTTCAAGGTGTCCCTTGAATCTAAAATACAACTTAAAAACAAGCAAGAATTTCAATTTTTTGATGATGATGAAGAAACTGGAGAGAATCATACCATCTTCATGGGCCCTGTGGAAAAGTGAGAATATTCATTTACATTGCAATGCTCTTAAATTTGTTTTCTGTTTTATTACATTTCAGTTACATACATACACACACGTATATATTTGTTCATTTGCTTGTGGTTTGTTTTTTTTTGTTTTTTAATTTGTTTTATTTTGTTACAGATTGATAGTATATCCACCACCTCCAGCTAAGGGAGGCATCTCTGTTACTAATGAGGATCTGCACTGTCTAAGTGAAGGAGAATTTTTAAATGATGTTATTATAGACTTTTATTTGAAGTAAGTTAATTTTCTACTTTCTTTTAACATATCTTTAACATTCTATAATATATATCTTTGTTTTCTAGAATCAGAACTGTTTGGGTTTTGAATTCCATCACTGCCACTTATTGTGTGACATTTGGGAAATTAATGTCTCTACCTGTGTTTTCTCATTTAAAAAGTGAGAAGAATAATGACATCTAAAAGGCTATGAGAATTAAATAATACACGTCAAGCATTAGGAAAATACTTGGCACATGCAGCATGTTCATAAATACTAGCTTATTGTATTGTTACATTACACTGTTTTAAGCCTTTAAAAAATTGTTACTACTCTAATTTAGGTAATAAACTGTTGAGCAAGCACAAAAGTATGATTTTACTTGATACTCATCAAGTGCTAGCTGTGTGCCACATACTGTGTTAGAAGTTTATGGTCTTGTAGGGAAACACAAATACAGGATTAAAGATTGACGGAAGTATTAACATGGTATAGACGCAGCAGCAAAAGAATGCTTCATTCTCTTTGGGGGTTGGGAAATATAAGGGACCAAGAAGCTTTCCTGGAAGAGCTTACATCATGACCCAGTATACACATGCATATACATGTATGTGCAGTGTGTTTATACATGTATAAATTTGTATGTGTTTACTGGTTTGTGGTATAAAGTGAGTGTGTATATGAAACAAAACAACTATCAGTGTATCCAGCACTTGCCAGTATTTTCTAGTTTATTCAAATGTATTTCATAAAACAATATTTTTTTGAAGAACTGGTTGTTGAAAGCTGCTGGATTGATTTTATAGCCTACTAATGGTTGCAGCCAGCAGTTTGGGAAAAGAGTACATTGTTAAAAAGAGTGAAAGGTTTTGATCAGAGATGTGGTATAATAATTGAGCTTCCTTTTTTTTTTTAATATAAAGATTTTTATTTATTTATTAGAGCACAAGCAGGTGGAGCAGCAGAGGGAGAGGGAGAAGCAGGCTTCTCACTGAGCAAGGAGCCCGATGTGGGGCTTGATCTCAGGACCCTGGGATCATGACCTGAGCCAAAGGCAGACGCTTAAAGACTGAGCCACCCAGGCGTCCCATAATTGAGCTTCCTTAAGATCATTTGACAAGCATGTTCATTGTGGATGGCTAGATGAGAGATGATTTAAGGAAATTTAATTAAGGTGATAAAAGAAGCCTGATTAACTGGCACTTGGGTGGCTCAGTTGGTTAAGCTTCCAACTCTTGATTTCAGCTCAGGTGTTCATCTCAGGATTGTGAGTTCAAGCCCCACATTGGACTCCACACTGAGCATGGAGCCTACTTAAAAAAAAAGAAAGCCTGATTAAGGCATTTTAATTGGAATGAAGAGGAAATAAATGTTTTTTAAGAGGTACAGTTCTTTAGCAACTGAATGAATGGATATTAAGAAGGAGAGGAATGGTTGGCAGATAACTCCTAGCTTTCTGACTAGTGAGACCTGCTAAATGATTTTGTCATTGACTGTGAAGCAATGAACAAAAACAGAACGGGTTTGTTTGGGGGTGGGGGTGAGTTTGCTTTTAGATGTTTGTGATACAACAAAAGGGACAGGGCCAATAAACAGTTGAGTATATGGCTCTGAAGGTCATTTGAGTTCTGGCCTGGAGACATAAAAAGTTAGGAGGCTTTACTTTGCAAGTGGTAGTTTAATTATGAGAATAGGTAAAATTGCTTGGGTAGAAATACAGAATGAGAAAAAGAGCTATAAGGACCAGAATCTGGAGAGTTAGGGAAGAAAGAGATTCTTATGAATAAATTCTGAAGGATTTGAGAGGTAAGAAGAGAAATCCATAGTGGGTTATGTCCTGAAATTGAAGGGAGTTGAAAGCTTTAAAAGAGGATACATTTAGTGGGGTCAGTACAGCAGAGGTTAAGGCAGATAAGGGCTCAGAATAACTTTAAGGTCACAGTGACCCTGAGCTAATAGGGGTCAGATGTAGACCTGGACTTGTACCCTGGTGCCTGGGGGTAATGAGGTACTCTGTTCTCTCTCTGTCCAGCAGAGGTGTATCAGTGGAGGCCTAGTGGGGAGACTCCCATCCCTCCTTGTGACACAGAGCCCCTCTATCTCTCATAATAGTGGCCTAGTAGAGAACCTGAACTTCCATCCCCACCTGGCAGTAATGAGGTGGAGCCCGCTGCACCTACTAGAAGGTGGTACTGGGGAGGCCTCCTAAAGCACAAGAATTAAATAAGATCTAGAATCCTGTAACATAATACTCAAAATGCCCATATTTCAATCGAAAATTACTTCTGTCACTAACAAGCAGAGAGATCTCAAATGGAATGAGAAAATATAATGTAAATAGTCAACACCAAGATGGCACAGATATTAGAATTATTAGAATTAGAATTGTTAGAATTATGACAGATTTTAAAGCATCCATTATAAAAATTCTTCAGGGAAAAATTGTGAACATATGTGAAACTTACGAAAAAATAGATATAAACAAGAAAGAAACGGAAATTTTAGAAGTGAAACTATAATAACAAAAACTTTTATAGGCTCAACAGCAAAATGGAGAGGACAGAAGAAAGAATGAGTGACCTAGAAGATAGAACATATCACCAACTATATCCTATTTATTTATTTATTTTATTTACTTTAGTTTTTTTATTTATTCATTCGAGACACAGAGAGAGAACATGAGCAGGGGGAGAAGCAGAGGGAGTGGGAGAAGCAGGCTCCCCACTGAGCAGGGAACCCGATGCAGGGCTCAGTCCCAGGACCCTGGGATCATGACCTGAGCCAAAGGCAGACACTTACCCATCTGAGCCACCCAGGCGCCCTTATCTATCTATCTATATCTATCTATCTATCTATCTATCTATCTATCTATCTATCTATCTATCTATCTATC